>NC_081409.1:102036124-102291124 GCF_030272615.1 Cryptomeria japonica | reverse complement strand
ACCCTTTCACATACAATTTTGAATTCATTTAACATTGTTTATGAGATTAATGGTCCAACATTTTGAAAATATATTCTTGTCACATAGACAATATTATCAAGCTCTTTTTATCAAAGTTGGATCCTTCTTTATTATCTTTGTTGATCCTCGTTTTGAAGTTTGTATTTTCTCCTCCATAGTTGTTGACTCCAATTTGAAATTGGATCAGAAAAAGTTAAGTTAAAATTTAGGTTTAGGATTATATAATGTGAACTTTGAATCTTCTTTTAATAATAAAATATTATATTGGAGAATTATATTATAGAAAATTAATATCTAGTACAATGGTTAACATTTGTTTTATTATATGTTGACTTTTTAATTAAATTTTTAGTTTTGATCATCTGTTGGTGACAAATGCAAGGAATGTCACATAGTTGATTTGAAACATTGATGCAATTAAAATATCACACAATAAAATTCAAAAAGACAAGAATCAAATGCAAAGAATGTTTGTGTCCACAAACAAATCAGACAAAGCTAAAATTGTTCTCCCAATTTTTAGCAGGAAAGTAGATGAGAAGCTCATGAAACAATACAACATGCTTTTTTTTTTTTGGTCAACAAATGACAAAAGTCAAAACTTTGATATTAAAAAGAAATTTTCAGAAATACAAAAAATTAACTACCTGTGATCCCTTCTTAGTTTGATGTACTAGAGAAGATTTACTGATTAAAACTAATGTCAAACAAAATACGAAGAGTTTATGAAAGGCACCACAAGTCTCCTATTGTCAACCTTACATCTTAGAGCTTAGATTAAAAAAAACTTAACAAAATAACGGGTCGGCAAATTCATATCTCATTTAAACACGAAGACACCCCTTAGGATGTAGACCCAGGGAGGGAGTGAGATTGTTATGCACCACGACCACCATGACCTCTGCCACCATGACCCCTCACTCTACCTCGACACCTTCCTCGACCGCGACCACGACTACCACTTTGAAGATTCTACCCAGAAGTGCTTCCTTGACCACCGTGTGGATGGGATGAATTATTACCATTTCTGCTGGGGATATTTTCTTCTACTTTTGAAGGGAGGTTCAACCATTTAGGATAGAAAAATCTCTAAAGTGACTCTTTTATCTTTGAAAATGTATTCCTTAAAATCATCCTACAGATGAAAAGATTATGGAAATAAATATTTTTCTTTTTATTACATAATCTCAACAAAATGTACATAGATACAAAGTTGTCTATGAACAACAATAAATCTGTCACCAAACAATACAAGGTTGCCACTATCACTGAACAACAATTTCACTGTGGAAACAAATCCTGAGTATGGAAGAAAGAAAGAAAGAAAAATATGTTTATCAGAGACAACCTAAAACATGTCTTCCATGTTCTCTGGGTAGGTCTTCTAAATTGAAATAAGAATTGAATGAATGAATGTATGTTTAGACCAAACAATATATGGGATCCATAGGTAGCCACTGTGCTTACTAAATTTCCTTTTTCTTCAACGTCTTGAAACTTCCACTGTGTCTATTGATAAAAAAAATTGATTACTTGATTTGAAAAATAGATCTTCCACTACTTATTCGAAAAATAGGTCTTCCACTACTAATTCTAAAAATAGGGCTTCCATGCTGTTTGGGTAAATCTCGCACTTGGATTACTTGAACTGTGCATTGCAAACCAAAAAAAATCTATTAGCTTAGCTTACTTCATGACTTAGTACTACATAATTTAAATGTTTCAAAAATAGAAACAAGAATAACACAAACCTTTTTCTGCTTGTTGGTACCCTTGTTGCAGTGTTCTCTTGGATGCATCTATCTTCTTATGATATTCCTCCTTCGCCTTTCCAGAATGATCTTCATCTTCCTCATTAGCAGAAAGATGAGATTCCTCTTGGCACAAAGACATCTCAGAAGCAACAGATGTGGATGATGATGATGTGAAAAGCTTCTGCATGATCAAATCTCTTCTTTTCCTCAATTGATGAGGGCAATCAGATGTTGCAACCTTAATTGCAGCCTCAATCACAGTGAATATATCACCCTTTGTGCCCTCAAAAAACTTGCGCCATTTTTCCATCGATGCCATTCTCTTGCTTTTCTTCCAATTCAATTCACAAGCACAACAATTTTCAGCTTGCTCAATGCTTCAATTCAATTCATAACAAATTTTCAGCCTGCTCAATGCTTCACTTCAATTCACAACAACTGCTCAATGCTTGATGCTCACAACAATCGATCCCATGCAATTCAAACATAACCATAATTTTATAGTATTTTTTTTTAATAAAAATTATTGTTAATTTAGTAGTTTAAAAAAAATATTTTTTAAAGGTTATTTTTTAGCATCTGCTTTTAGTTTACTTACTGTTAAAAAATATGGTTATAACAAGAAATGTTTATTAAATTAATATATTTTGAAAGAAATTAACAAACAATTTTAGTTGTATTCAAATGTAATGTTTTTTTTTTAAAATACAATCTTTTAAAACGAATTAATGTTTAATTAATTTTTTATATTTAGATAGATATAATTATGTTATAAATAGTTTAATTGATTATTATTAAATCTATATATCTATTCAACAATCTATTTAATTTGTCCAAGGGGTTGAGCTTAACTGGTTAAAACACTGGGTTCTCACTGTGGAGACCCAAGTTCAATTCCCAATAGGGACATCTGAAGTGGGATTCTAAGTTGTGACTCTTGGCCTTCCATAGGATGGGGAAGGTCTTGGATCAATCTAATCAAACATAATAATATTAATAATAATAATAATTCAAAGATATGTAATGGGGATGGGGCCCCCTACTGTGTCCCCACTGGTTCATAGCTCCAGTCAAAAGCTATTCAGGCTTCGGCCAATTACCGATAAAAAAAAAAACAATCTATTTAATTTTTTATATAAAAATAATTTTAAAAAATACTAAAAAATTATTTAAAAAATAATTATCAACTACAAAATTAAGAATCTTCTTAAAATAAACATTAAAAAATATAGTTATAATTAGAAATGTTTACTAAATTAATATATTTTTAGAAAAACTTACATACAATTTTAGTTATATTTATAAATTGAAATAATTTTGGAAAAAAATAAATGCAATATTTTAAAATGAATTAATATTTAATTAGTTTTTGGGGATGACCCCACAACACAGTCATTTGCTATGATCCTCCTACATGGGAGGTCTTGGGTTCGAGTCTATTGTTAGATATAAGGAAGATATAATTATTCTATAAATGGCCTAATTGATTATTATTAAATCTATAAATCTAATCAACAATATATTAAATTTTCTAAAAAAAATTGTTTAAAAAATAATCAATAACAATTACATCAACTGCAAAATTAAATTAAAATAAACATTCAAAAACATATAATAATAAAATTAAAATAAACATTAAAAAATATATATAATAAAATATAAATTTATCTTACATAAAATTCAATATAATAGCAAACATTTATTCTACACAAATATAGAAGGTAAAGTATAAGAATCAAGTGGCACATGTAAAATATGAATTTGATAAAATGATTCAACCTCATTTTTTTATCACTACTATTTTTCATTGTTAATACATTAATTGAAATTTAAATGCAATAAATCTATATTTAAACTAGTATACCTATATTTAGAGAAATATAGGTAAAGTACGCCGAAAGATATCATATTTGTTTATTATTTCACTTAAAAAATAATTATATTATTATATTATGATATTGTAATCAATATTATATTATTATTAAGATATAATTATAATTTAATATTTTAATATTTCTATTAAACTCTTCACCAAAGCAAAAAAATCTATTAAGACTAATTATTATTAGTATATTATCATATCTTTATATTATTATTATTGTAGTCACATAAATCTGTCCACTTAATTAAATGCATATTTACTATTTATTTGATTATTTAACCACTAGTCATCAGTTAATTAAATTAACATTTAATTAATTCATCTCTAAACTCTTCTACTATTAACTAAATAAATTATCCAATTTATTTAAATTAATTCATTAAACCACATCCCAAATCAATTAAATGAATAAAACACATTTATTTAATTTAACCCCTTTCCTCCTTTAAATAAATAAATAAAATATTTATTTAAATCCCTAAAACTACCCCCCGCCCGCCCCCCCTTGCATTCTCCTACAAATGCAAGTTGCATTATTTTGGTTGAAATAATGAATTTTATTTTAATTAAAATCCTATTTTCTCTCACCCACCAAACCCACTAGACTCTTCTAACCCATTCTAGTCTCTTCTAACCCATTCTAGCTTCTTCTAAACCATTCCTAAATAGCCTAATCACCCTCCCTAATTATTGTCACATTCCTAAGCAACTTGGAGTCACTTCTCAAAGCCTCCAAGTTTTTGAAAAGCATTAAATGGCTTTTAACCTCCCACAAGTTAACCCCTAAAGTCTTCCAAACCATTTATGGCTCTTACATGACCATTTATGGCTAAACTCACCTCACCCACATGGTTAGAGACTTTCCCTCTAACTCAACCCCCAATTAACTCACGGGTCTCTTCAAGCATTCATTGCTTTGACCATGGTTATCCTCACTAACTCTTGCACAAGAGTTTATCCATTGGATAATGAATTTATTCATTCAACTCAAGCCTAACCTTACCTCCCAAGCTAACCTTCGTGTCATCTCAAACATTTAATGCTTCTTCCCTCTCCTCTCAAGCCATCTCATGTTGACATTTGTCATCTTGGGATTGGGTTGAAAGCCTTCACATGGATCATAAACCCATCAATCCTGGCCCTTGTTGAGATTACTCAATCTCAACCATCCATTGCTCCATTTTACCTATAAATAGAGCTCACATTCCTCATTTTCAAATCCTCAAGCATCCTCAAAAATCTATAATCTAGCATGATCTAGCCATAATCTAGAAATCTTGTATGCATCTAATTTATAGTGAAATTTGAGAGAGCATTTTAGGAACACATAATCTAAATTGTAATTTTGGTTAAAAATCAATATAGAATAATTAGCTACTTTCTCATATCTAGTTTGCTTGCATTTGCATAATCTTTTTAATTATTTTCATAATCTTGAACCTCCATAAGACATCCATAATAGTGCAAAAAGATGCTAAGAGCTACACTCATGTGGAACTTGGAGAGGAGCAACTATGAACATGTTGGCAAGCATTTGGAAGGGTCTAGTGTCTTTCTTTCATTTTTGCATGCTTTCCATTAAATGTTTGGTATCTCTCTTGACATGCTTGCTTAGGATTGTAGTTTCATTTCTTTTTCGTTTTTGATTAAATACTAACATCATTAACGTGTTTTCTTGTGTCTCCTAACAAATCCTTTTTGCAAAGCATCAATTATAATATTATTTTGACGAAGTTAACTATTAGTATGATGGAGATAAATAGAATTGATTAATAGTTAAACTCAAAGTGAGTGGTAGTTGAGAGGAGAAAATAAATAAAATATTTTTCTTAGTTTTTCATGCATTTATTTTAATTTAGGTTATTTAAATTAATTTTATTTAAATAATAGTAAAACTAACTATAATTATGACGGGTGTCAATTTTAATCACAGGGGTTTTTTAACCTCGCATAGCTATAAATCCATTATGTGAGTATTAATACGCCTTTCGACGTAAATATAAAATATAAAAACTAATTAAAATATTAAATGATATATATTTTGGAAAATTCACTTATAGATCTATAAATTTTTTTTTTTTACTTTTCAAAAAAATAAAATAAAATTATAAGAGTAGGGTATGTGTAGGATCATGGTGTGCCAAAACAGGCCCTTAAGTGGCAATGAAATTTCAGAAAATCAGAGTTATGCAACTTGACATGAAAATTTGAATAAGTTGTGAACATTATTTTTAAAATATGTAAGAAGAGAATATATAGAAAATTGAATGTAGTTTCTAAGCTACTAGTTTTTTTTTGGAAAAAAAAAATCTTATTTGATGAAAATTTCAAATTTCAATGTAGTGGTACTAAAATTTCAAGAAAAAAATAAGAAGTAGACGTATGTCTGACCACCCTAATCACAATCAAATCTTAATATTTTTCTATAATATTTATAATATAAGTATTAGACTCATGTCCAGATGTGACACATATTTTTTTTTAGTTTTTTATAAATTAAATAATTATTTATGATTTTTTTACTACAACTTTTTTAGAAATTTAGAAACTCCTACATCTGACCACCTTAACTTGGTCAAAACCTTATGAAATTTAATTTTTTTTAATTTTTTCCTATAGTAGATGAAGCATAGGATGTGACGCATATTTCGGTTTCAAAAAATGTTATACCGTTTGAAAGTTATGAGTGTTTTTCAATCAGTATATCAATCAGGACTATTGTCAGAATTCAATTAGAAAATAAATAATAATTATTTATTAAAGTTGAAATAAAACAAGCCTTATATTGTTGGAAAGTTGGGAACATCCTTAAAAAACCCTTTTCGTTTTATCAATTTTGGTTACAAAAAAAGTCGTCAGCCACCAGTGTAAAGTCTGGAAAATCAAGGAATACTGAAAAACACGTTTTTTCAGTTGACTTTCCAAGCTTGTCACTTCCAAGCCAAATACCAAAGCATTCCCGAGCCGAAATTTGAAATTTGAAAATTTGACTACAAAAATTTGTGGTCCCCAAAAAATTTCCCGTTGCCACCATTTATTTGGTAAACTGCCACATGGCAGAAATCCGATATCCGATTAATCGGATATCGAATTTTATTAGTCATATTTTAGAGAGAGAGAGAGAGAGAGAGAGAGAGAGAGAGAGAGAGAGAGAGAGAGAGGAGGAGAGAGAGGGAGAGAGAGAGTGAGAGAGAGAGAGAGGAGAGGGAGAGAGAGAGAGGAGAGGGAGAGAGGGAGAAAGAGAGAGAGAGACAATATGACCCCTAATGACACAATTTGGTGTCTTAAGGGGTCCTATGGTGTTGTTAGGGGTCCTATGGTGTCTTGGGACACCATAGGACCCCTTAAGACACCAAATCATGTCATTAGGGATTATATGGTGTCTTAAGGGGTCTTATGGTGTCCCATGAACCCTTATGACCTCTTAGGACACCATATGACCCCTAATGACACCATATTGGGTCACTTTGGGTCATATTGTAGGGAAAAGGGGTCATATTGTGTCCTAAGGGGTCCTATGGTGTCCCAAGACACCATATGACCCCTATGGACACCCTATGACCCCTAACGACACCATAGGACCCCTTAAGACACCAAATCATGTCGTTAGGGGTCATATTGTGTCCTACCAAGACACCATATGACCCCTATGGATACAATATGACCCAAAGCAACCCAATATGGTGTCATTAGGGGTCATATGGTGTCCTAAGAGGTCATTAGGGGTCATATGGTGTCTTAAGGGGTCTTATGGTGTCCCATGAACCCTTATGACCTCTTAGGACACCATATGACCCCTAATGACACCATATTGGGTCACTAAGGGGTCCTATGGTGTCCCTAAGGTGTCCTAAGGGGTCTTATGGTTTCCCAAGACACCATATGACCCCTATGGACACCATATGACCCCTAACGACACCATAGGACCCCTTAAGACACCAAATCATGTCGTTAGGGGTCATATTGTGTCTTACGGGGTTGTAGGACACAATATGACCCCTAACGACATGATTTGGTGTCTTAAGAGGTCCTATGGTGTTGTTATGAGTCATAGGGTGTCCATAGGGGTCATATGGTGTCCCATGAACCCTTATGACCTCTTAGGACACCATATGACCCCTAACGACCCCATATGGCCCCTATAGGACACAATATGATTTCCTAAGGGGTCCTATGGTGTCCCAAGACACCATATGACCCCTATGGACACCATATGACCCCTAACAACCCCATATGACCCCTATAGGACACAATATGGTGTCCTAAGGGGTCCTATGGTGTCCCAAGACACCATGTGACCCCTATGGACACCATATGACCCCTAAAGGCCCCATATGACCCCTATAGGACACAATATGGTGTCCTAAGGGGTTCTATGGTGTCTTGGGACACCATAGGACCCCTTAGGACATAATATGACCTAAAGCGACCCAATATGGTGTCATTAGGGGTCATATGGTGTCCTAAGAGGTCATAAGGGTTCATGGGACACCATATGACTCCTATGGACACCCTATGACCCCTAATGACACCATAGGACCCCTTAAGACACCAAATCATGTTGTTAGGGGTCATATTGTGTCCTACGACCCCGTAAGACACAATATGACCCCTAACGATATGATTTGGTGTCTTAAGGGGTCATATGGTGTCTTGGGACACCATAGGACCCCTTAGGACACAATATGACCTCAATATGACCCAAAGCAACCCAATATGGTGTCATTAGGGGTCATATGGTGTCCATAGGGGTCATATGACCCCTTAGGACACCATATGACCCCTAACGACATGATTTGGTGTCTTAAGGGGTCCTATGGTGTCCCAAGACACCATCTCTCTCTCTCTCTCTCTCTCTCTCTCTCTCTCCTTCCTTCTCTCTCTCTCTCTCTCTCTCTCTCCTTCCTTCTCTCTCTCTCTCTCTCTCTCTCTCTCTCTCTCTCTAAAATATGACTAATAAAATCTGATATCCAATTTAATCGAATATCGGATTTCTGCAATGTGGCAGTTTACTAAATAAATGGCAGCAACGGGAATTTTTTTGGGGACCTCAAATTTTTGTACTAAAGTCGGATATCGGATAAAATCCGATATCCGATTTTATCCAATATCCAATTTTTGTACAAAAAACTAAGAAAAAAGGGTTTGTGGGCCATTCTGTAGATTCCAACGGCCCACAGTTTGCATATATTCTATTTTTTGTTGAGGATCACAGGTTTTCAAACAGCTAGAGACAAATTTGTGCTTTTGGGAGATTCTTAAAGTGAAAACTTACATTGTCAATCACGAAGGAGCATGTGTGGAGGGAAATGGGGAGTAGTAGTCGTCGGAAGTCCAAACGCAAAAGAAAACTTTCAAATGACCAAATTGAAGTAGATAGAGAAAGTCATAGGAGGAGAAGACAAGGTATGTTAAATATTGCTAATGTTACTTCAACTGAAGAGGAAATTGAATTTGAAAATGTGCCACAAGTTATTGAAAATGAAAATGTAGATTTTGAAAGTGAAAATATTGAAAATTTTGAAAATGTTGAAAGTTATAATGAAAATGCTCAACATGTGGAAAATTTTGACATAGGAGGTGAAAATGTGGAAAACTTTAACATTGAAGGTGGAATTGCTCAACCAAGTGAACCATATGTAACACCTAATTACTTTAGAAATGAAGACCCTCTCATGGATGAAAGACAAATTCCAAATCCAAGACCTTCAAGAACCCCAAAATGGTTATTTGAAATCGATGAGAACATTATTGCGAATCTTGAAGGCAAGAGGTCAACAAGAACCGTTCGGTTGTGGGCTACACAACTTCTGAACCAAAATTTTAGCAATAAGACATTGACCGAGCAATGCCAACTCTTTGTTCAATTGCTAAAGATGATAAAGATGAGACCATTGCTAAACAAATTGAAGATTCGTATGAACAAGAAGATGGAGAGAAATTCTATTTTTGTGAAAAATCTATTTGACGCTCTCAATTTTATTGGAAAGAATACCAAAGAAAGAGATAAGAGAGCTACTCGAAGAGTGATTACAACCTCCTTCGTAAGCCATCAATTGAGGAAGGCTCGTCAAATGAGACAAATTTGTGTTGATTTTAACATAAATCGTAAAAATTTGGATAGAGCACTTGCACGAAGACAAAGACTTGACGATCCACTTCAACACGATACATGGGCATTTGGTGGGAGGCTTCCACGTGTTGATAGAAAGTTGACTGACAATGTGAAGGAAGAGATTCAACAATTTTGGCACTCTAATTCTAGAGTGTCACCCAATGTAAAGGACGTTTTGAAATTAAGAATTGGCAACCGAGACCGCACACCACATCCCAAACATTTCTTGGAATCAAGCCAAACAATGTTGTACAAATTTTTTTGTGAATTACATCCAACTTTGCAAATATCACAAAGGGCCTTTGAATCTTTGAAACCATTTTATTGTGTTCCTCTTAAGATTCACAATACCTGTTGTTGCAAGTACCATGTGGAGTTTTCAATGTACCATGAACTTTTATGTCATATTCGTTCTATGATGCATACTAATGAGATGTTGCAAGAGTGTGGTGCAATGCTATTTCTGAGATCATCAAGAGATTTGCAAGATCTATTTTTATGCCCTAGAGATGATGGCTGTTATTTCTATAGAAATGATTGTTTTAATGAGAAGTGCTTAGAATGCAGTGGGTTGTCAAAGTTTGTTTCATGTTTTCATGAGGGCAACGAATACGAGTTTGGAAATAATTATGTTGAGAAAAAAAGATACGAGACAATGAAATATACTTTGAAGAGTGGAGGTGAAGGTTCTATATGCGAATTAGTCTCAAGAGAAGTGAGTATTGCTGATTTTATTTTGGATTTTAAGGAAAATATTTTCTACAAGTATGCCAGGCACACCCAAAGGTCTCAGTTGTTGGATCAATAGTTCAGGATGTGTAAGAACTCTTTCCTGATTGGCACTATTGTATCGGTGGTTGATTTTGTAGAGAACTATACATTGCAACCACAGAATGAGGTATAGTCTCAGTACTACAATTCAGTCTAGATTGCTATTTTTGTTCACATTACATATAGACATGCTCTTGATAGTACAGAAGAGGATAGGAAGATAATCAGGGAGTATCATTTTTATATGAGTGATGATAGATCACACTCCTTCGAGTATGTGCAACATTCTTTCAAGAATTTTTTTGAGTTCTTGCATAAGAAAGATATTGTAATTGACTGACATATAATATGGTCAGATAACTGTACGGGTCAATTCAAGAATGCTCGTATGTTTTATTGGTTGAGTAGAATGCATGTGGAAAGGCGTAAACCTCATATTTGCTGTTTTTTTGAGGTAGGGCATGGGAAGGGAGAGCATGATGGAGCAGGTGCATGTTTGAAGAGAGCTCTAGTTAAGGAGCAATTGAGGATTTCAGGTGGAAATTTCTCTGATGCACGTTATATTGTTGATTGGTCTAGTTCAACATTGTCACATGGAGGTACTCTTGATTCAACAATGAGCAGATTCTTTTGGTTGGTTGAGGAGGGAATAGTGGGAGATAGATTAGATTGTCAAACAATTAAAGATTCTTCAAAAATGCATTCATTTCTCAGCTCAGATGCAAGTACATGGACCATTTGGACACGAGTGTTGGCTTGTTTTTATCATAGTTGTGTTTGGTGTGATTGGGATCAGTGCAAGTCAAGTGAGTGGGTTGATACGTGGGTTCCCCACTATCTAACTCCTTTATCTCAAACAATATCCTTGTCAAACGATGACATGGAAAGTTCACTTGAGTATGATCGTCTATCAGATCTTGTATAGCCAGGACATGTTTTTGCAGTTGTTGCACTGCAAGGGAATGAAGAGAGATCAAAACATTGGTTGGCATGATGTGTACAGGGAAAACAAAAGCTAACACAACCAGTGACAGATGATGACGGGTTCACATATCCTACAGGTTCAGTTGTTGTTGTGGGAACTTGGTTGTGAACATACATGATTAGAAAGAATGGCATACCTGCATTTGAAGACTATGAGAGACACAAAACCATTATAATGTATTCACACCTTATTATAGCTACAAATGTCAAGTTGTTGAAGCATCAAGCAAAACTGAAGACCAAAGAGCTATGGACAGTAACTACTATTGATCATGAAGCAATACTGGATACTCTTAAACAAAGAGATGACCGTTCAGGCACACTTGAGTAGTAGGTCTTTAATGGTGCCTTATTTTTTATCATGCATTTCATTTCAAACAATGATCATTAAACCTTAATGATCAAGTTTGCTACGTGTATATTAAGGATGTGTTGAAAATGTAGGTCTATTGATGAACGTTTTTTTTTGGCAACATGGTTTTTGCATGCACATAGCGGGTACATGATATAATTGGAAGGGATGTATTTTTGCAACACGACTTATTATCATGCATTTGATGAGCTTTACAATTTTTGTTATTAGAGAACACTATCTGATAATTTTTGATGATATAATTATCGCAAAACCTTTATGCTCATGCAGGTCTTTATTGATGATATACAATAGTACATCGCATTATGATTTTTTATGATATACAGGTTCATGCTAGATCATTCGCCGTTGACAAGAACCTCTCTTGGTGATGGTACATATTCTTTTGTGCATTAATGAGATAAAATTTTGTGCATAAAAATTAAGTCAAGTGAATGTATTGCTATTTAGAAATGACCATATCTACCATCGTCTTCAACCATGTAGAGAAATGCAGTGAGAAGGGCTTTAATCAACATGCGTCTTTCTTCAAAGTTATGCTTGTATACTTTGCAGAGAAACTGGTAAGTTTCATAATTATACAATCTTGTGCGTCTTAAAAATGTTTGAAATGATCTATTTATAATTTGCCAAACTAATTTGTATTAAGTGTTATAATTTGTTTCTTGTAGCACATTCATTCCGCATAAAAAGGTTACTTATTTTGGTCTTCATTTATATACAGGCATTGTTGTATGCAAGCTTTTTCTCTTAGGACATGAGGATGTCTGATGCAGATGAAGTGGGATGTTGATTTGTATATGGATGTGAATTGATGTAACATTGTTATGATGATATACAATGTCCATGAGAAAATTATGTGTATACAATACATGGAAATATTCATGATCATTATGTGTCTACAGTGTAATGCTTGGAAATATTCATGATATACAATGTCCATGAAAAAAAAAATCATGTTTGCATATCCCTTCATGGATGTCACATGAAAGTGTAATGGTAATTATGTGTATACAATACATGGAAATATTCATGATCATTATGTGTCTATAGTGTAATGCTTGTTTATATATAATTTTAGCACTCAAGGGACGACGTCGGTAGGGTATGACCCCGAGCGTTTGATCAAGTGGGGGGGAAAAATAGGAGCATGCATAGGGAAATAATGCCTAACTAGACATGTCAGAGCCAACGGTTCATCACGGCAATGAGCAGAACGAGAAATCGGCCACGCGACAACATTCCATTGAGTGAGACTAACGATTTTTTTGCCAACCGAAAAATTGCTGCCCTAATAAAACCGTAGGGCAAATTTAAAAACCGAGATAGGATTTTGTAAGGACCCTTCTCGTGGCCTCGTAGGTTCAAACGGATCATTCGCAGGTGCCACGGATTTCGAGTTAGGGCCCGTCAAAGTTTGACAATTTTGAGCACTTAGGGCGCTCAATGGACGATGTCGGTAGGGTATGACCCTGAGCATTCGATCGAGTGGGGGGGAAAAATAGGAGAATGTGTAGGGAAATAATGCCTAACTGGACATGTCAAAGCTGACGGTTTGTCATCACGACGAGCAAAACGAGAAATCAGCCATGCGACAACATTCCATTGAGTGAGACTGACGATTTTTTCACCAACCGAAAAATTGCTGCCCTAATAAAACCGTAGGGCAACTTGAAAAACTGAGATAGGCTTTTGTAGGGACTCCTCTCATGACCCCGTAGGTTTAACCAGATCATTCGCAGGTACCATGGATTCTGAGTTAGGGCCCGTCAAAGTTTGACAATTTTGAGCACTTAGGGCGCTCAAGGGACGACGTTGGTAGGGTATGATCCTGAGCATTTGATCGAGTTGGGGGGAAAAATAGGAGAATGAATAGGGAAATAATGCCTAATTGGACATGTTAGAGCTGATGGTTCATCATCGCGATGAGCAGAACAAGAAATCGGCCACATGACAACATTTCATTGAGTGAGACTGACGATTTTTTCACCAACCGAAAAATTGTTGGCTTGATAAAACTGTAGGGCAAATTAAAAAACTAAGATAGGCTTTTGTAGGGACCCCTCTCATGGCCCCGTAGGTTCAAATGGATCATTTGCAGGTTCAACGGATTCTAAGTTAGAGCCCGTCAAAGTTTGACAATTTTGAGCACTTAGGGCGCTCAAGGGACGACACCGGTAGGGTATGACACCGAGCGTTCGATTGAGTGGGGGGGGCAAAATAGGAGCATGCGTAGGGTATTGTTCATTAAATGAATTGTATTGTTCATTTAATGAATTATATTGTATTGTTGATTAAATGAATTGTATTGTATTGTTCATTATAAAAACAACACTTACGATGAAATGAAATGAATTAAATTGTATTGTTCATTAAATAGCCATTATTAACCATTGTTAATTATTGGAATGAAGATTAAATATTTCCATGATAGCACCACGCACAGATGAGCAACAATTTATATGATTGAATATCAACTTCTGTATATATAAAAATGTCAAATGATTACAAATGTATGTCCATACACAAATATGGCATAAACACCAACTGAAACAAAATGTATGTCTAAATACGTGAATGTATGTCCATATACAAAATATACATGCCAACTAGACATGGGTATGTGCAAGATCAAGGGGGGCCAAAAAGTGGCAATAGAGAAAAAAATGTGCTTTCAGCCTTTCCAAACACGCCAAAATCCGCTTTGACTTTTTGTTTGGGTCGGGCAAAATTTGAATTTGGTTTGGTAATACCAAACCAAATCGGATATCCGATATTATCAGATATCTGATTTATTATGTCACTATTTTGATGTCACCATTGTGATGTCACTAGTGTGATATCATACTTTTCAAATCGGATATCCGATTTTATCAATATAAAAAATATAGTTTAGTAAAATGGCCATAACTTTTGCGTTTCTTATCAAAATTTTGATTTTTTATAGGCGTTGGAAAGGTAATTCATAGATCTATAAAATGTATGAGGTATTTTGATGATGTTATAGGCCAAAAATTAATTATAATCATTTAAATTTATTCCTTCAATTTTAAAACTTTAAATACTCACAAAATTTGCATACAAAGTCTCATTTTTTTTCCTATCACCTCCTTTATCTATCACTTGTCTATCTATACTTATATAATATATTTTATATATCTCTTTGTTCTCTACTTATTTCACTTATTTTCTCATTCCATGTAGATAAATAAATTCCCAAGTTACATGCATCTCTGCATATATCTCCATCTTTCTATTCATATCTCTTCCTCTCCCACTCCATCATTGTCACTCCTTATTTCTATATTTATCTCTAATAATCTCTCTTCTCTCTATTTATCTCCCTCCTTTACCTTTTCCTACCTACACTTATATATTACTTGTCTCTATCACCTCCTTTCTCTCCCTATCTTGTCCTCTCTCTCTCTATATCCCTATAGATCTATCTTCATGTATATTTATATTTCATTATCTCTAAATCTCACTTATTCATTCCATCTCTCCTTTCATTTATCTTACTCTCTCTATCATGTTCTATCCATATCTATCTCTATCTCCATCTTAACATCTCCATCTCTTTCCCTATCAATATCTCTTTTTATATGTTCCTCTATCTTTATATATATTCCTCTATACATGATTAATCTAATTCTCTGTCTCTTCCTCTATCGCCCTCTTGAAGTATCTTTCCCTTTCTCTACTTTTATCTCTTTATTTAATTGATCTTTATATATCTTTTTCTCTCTCCCCACATCCTTCTCTATAGTGCCTTTATATATCTCTATATCTTCCTCTTTTTCTCTCTCCCTCTCTATCTATCCCTATCGATAATCTCTATCTCTCTTTCTCACTCTCTTGCACTATCTATATATCTCTATCTATCGATATTTCTCTTCCTTTATATCTCTCTATCTCTTCCTCTTTTAATCTCTCTTTACCCCTCTCTGTACATTTTTCTCCATCTCTTCATATATTTATCTTTGTCTTTACCTCTCTTTCTCTATATCTATTCACCTCCCTCTCCCTTTATCTTCATCTTTTATCTCTATCTTCCTCTCTCCTTTTCAATATCTAGATATGTCTACCTCTTTCTATCCATCCTTGTCCTTTATTTTTTCTCCCTCTCACTTCATACTCCTTAATATCTATATCTCTATTTATGTCCTTGTCCTTTAGTTCTTTTCCCTCTCTTTAGTTCTTCATCTCTCTTCACCTTTATATCTCTCTTTATTTCAAAATTAGTATATATGGTCTCCTAAGGGGTTATATCATGTCCTAAGGGGTCATAGAACATCATATGACCCCTTAGGACACAATATGACCCCTAACGACACCATATGTTCTCCTAAGGGGTCATAAAACACCATATGACCCCTTAAGACACAATAAGACCCCTAATGACACCATATGGTGTCCTAAGGGGTCATAAGACACCAAATGACCCCTTAGGACACCATACAACCCCTCATGACACAATGTGGCAACCTAAAGGGTCATATTGTGTCCTAAGGGGTCATAGGACACCATATGACCCCTTAGGACACCATACGACCCATAGCACCATATAGTGTCCCAAGGGGTCATATGGTGTCTTAAGGGGTCAAAGAATGCCATATGACCAATTAGGACACAATATGACCCATGGCAACACCTAAGGGGTCATATAGTCTCATAAGGGGTCATAGGACACCATATGACCCCTTATAACACCATACGATCCCTTACGACACCATATGGTGTCCTAAGGGGTCATATAACACCATATGACCCCTTATAACACAAGAAGACCCATAACGACATGATATGGTGTCCTTAAGGGTCATATGGTGTTAGGAGACACCATATGACCCCTTAGGACACAATATGACCCCTGACAATACCTAAGGGGTCATATGGTGTCCTAAGGGGTTATATGATATCCTAGGAACCTTTAGGACATAATATGACCCCTTAGCACACCATACAACCCCTAATGACACCATATGGTGTCCTAAGGGGTCGTAGGACACCATATGACCCGTCACGACACAATATGATCCCTAACAACACCCGAGGGGTCATAGTGTGTCATAAGGGGTCATAGGACGCTATATGATCCCTAATGACACTATATGGTGTCTTAAGGGGTCATATTGTGTCCTAAGGGTTCATAGGAGACCATATGACCTGTAACGCCACAAAATGACACCTAACGATACCTAAGGGGTCATATGGTGTTCTAAGGGGTCATAGGACACACCATACAACCCTTAATGACACCATATGACCCCTTATAACACCATACGATGCATACTAATACTATATGGTGTCCTAAGGGGTCATAGGACACCATATGACCCCTTAGGAGACCATATGACCCATAACAACATAATATGGTGTCCTAGAGGGTCATAGAACACCATACAACCCCTTAGAACACCATATGACCCATAACGACGCCATCTAGTGTCTGAAGGGGTCATAAGACACAATATTACCCCTTAGGACATAATATGACCCCTAACGATGTCATATAGTGTCCCAATGGGTCATAGGACACCAGATGACCCCTTAGGACACCATACGACACCATATCGCCCTTTACAACACCATGTGGTGTCCTAAGGGGTCATATGGTATCTTAAGGGGTCATATGGTATCCTAAGGGGTCATATAACACCATATGACCCCTTAGAACACAAGACAACCCATAACGACATGATATGGTGTCCTAAGGGGTCATATGGTGTCATGAGACACCGTATGACCCCTTAGGAAACAATATGACCCCTAACAATACCTAAGGGGTCATATGGTGTCCTAAGGGGTTATATGATGCCCTAGGAACCTTTAGTACACAATATGACCCCTTAGCATACCATACAACCCCTAATGACACCATATGGTGTCTTAAGGGGTCGTCGGGCACCATATAACCTGTTAGGACACAATATGACCCCTAACAACACCTAAGGGGTCATATCATATCCTAAGGGGTCATATAACACAATATGACCCCTTATAACACAAGAAGACCCATAACAACATGATATGGTGTCCTAAGGGGTCATATGGTGTCAGGAGACACCATATGACCCCTTAGGACACAATATGACCCCTAACGATACCAAAGGGGTCATATGGTGTCCTAAGGGGTTATATGATGTCCTAGGAACCTTTAGGACACAATATGACCCCTTAGCACACCATACAACCCCTAACAACACCATATGGTATCCTAAGGGGTCGTAGGACACCATATGACCCGTTAGGACACAATATGACCCCTAACAACACCTAAGGGGTCATATTGTGTCGTAAGGGGTCATAGGACACCATATGACCCCTAACAACACTATATGGTGTCTTAAGGGGTCATATTGTGTTCTAAGGGGTCATAGGACACCATATGACCCCTAATGACACAAAATGATACCTAACGATACCTAAGGGGTCATATGGTGTTCTAAGGGGTCATAGGACACTATTTGACCCCTTAGCACACCATATGACCCCTAATGACACCACATGGTGTCCTAAGCAGTCATATGGTGTCCTAAGGGATCATAGAACACCATATGACCCCTTAGGACACCATACGATGCATAATGACACTATATGAGGTCCTAAGGGGTCATAGGACACCATATGACCCCTTAGAGGACCATACAACCCATAATAACATAATATGGTGTCTTAGAGGGTCATAGAACACCATATGACACCTTAGAACACCATACGACCCATAACGACACCATGTGGTGTCTTAAGGGGTCATAAGACACCATTTGACCCCTTAGCACACCATATGACCCCTAATGACACCATATGGTGTCCTAAGGAGTCATATGGTGTTCTAAGGGGTCATAAAACACCATATGACCCCTTAGGACACCGTACGATGCATAATGACACTATATGGTGTCCTAAGGGGTCATAGGACACCATATGACCCCTTAGAGGACCATACAACCCATAACAACATAATATGGTGTCTTAGAGGGTCATAGAACACCATATGACCCCTTAGAACACCATACGACCCATAACGACACCATGTGGTGTCTTAAGGGGTCATAGAACACCATTTGATCCCTTAGCACACCATATGACCCCTAATGACACCATATGGTGTCCTAAGGGGTTAGTGAACACCATATGACCCCTTAGGACACCATTCGATACAGAATGACACTATATGGTGTCCTAAGGGGTCATAGGACACCATATGACCCCTTAGAGGACTATACAACCCATAACAACATAATATGGTGTCTTAGAGGGTAATAGAACACCATATGACCTTTTAGAACACCATACGACCCATAACAACACCATGTGGTGTCTTAAGGGGTCATAAGACATAATATTACCCCTTAGGACATAATATGACCCCTAACAACGTCATATAGTGTCCTAAGGGGTCATAGGACACCATATGACCCCTTAGGACACCGTACGACCCCTTAGGATACCGTACGACCCCTTGCGACACCATACCACCCTTTACGACACCATATGGTTTCCTAAGGGGTCATATGGTATCCTAATGGGTCATATAACACCATATGACCCCTTAGAACACAAGAAGACCCATAACCACACGATATGGTGTCCTAAGAGGTCATATGGTGTCATCAGACACCATATGACTCCTTAGGACACAATATTACCCCTAATGATACCTAAGGGGTTATATGGTGTCCTAAGGGGTTATATGATGTCCTAGGAACCTTTAGAACAAAATTTTACCCTTTAGCACACCATACAACCCCTAACGACACCATATGGTGTCCTAAGGGGTTGTAGGACACCATATAACCCGTTACGACATAATATGACCCCTAACAACACCTAAGGGGTCATATTATTTCCTAAGGGGTCATAGGACACCATATGACCCCTAAGGACACTTTATGGTGTACTAAGGGGTCATATTGTGTGCTAAGGGGTCATAAGACACCATATGACCCCTTAGCACTCCATACGACCCCTAATGACACCATATGGTGTCCTAAGGGATCATATGGTGTCCTAAGGGGTCATATAACACCATATGACCCCTTAGGACACCATACGACACATAATGACACCATGTGGTGTCCTAAGGGGTCATAGGACACTATATGACTCCTTAGGAGAGCATACGACCCATAACAACATAATATGATGTCCTAGAGGGTCATAGAATACCTAATGACCCCTTAGAACACCATACGACATATAACGGCATAATGTGGTGTCCTAAGGGGTCATAAGACACAATATGACCCCTTAGGACATAATATGACCCCTAACAATGTTATATAGTGTCCTAAGGGGTCATACAAAACCATATGACCCCATAGAACACCATATAACCCCTTAGAACACCATACGACCCTTTACGACACCATATGGTGTCCTAAGGTGTCATATGGTATCCTAAGGGGTCATATAAAACCATATGACCCCTTAAAACACCATATAACCCCTTAGAACATAAGAAGACCCATAACAACATGATATGGTGTCCTAAGGGGTCATATGGTGTCATGAGACACCATATGGCCCCTTAGGACACAATATGACCCCTAACGATATCTAAGGGGTCATATGGTGTCTTGAGAGGTTATATGATGTCCTGGGAATCTTTAGGACACAATATGACCCCTTAACACCCCATACAATCCCAAACGGCACCATATGGTGTCCTAAGGGGTCATAGGACACTATATGACCTGTTAGGACACAATATGACCCCTAACAACACCTAAGGGGTCATATTGTGTCCTAAGGGGTCATAGGACATCATATGACCCCTAACGACACAAAATGACACCTAATGATACATAATGGGTCATATGGTGTTATAAACGGTCATAGGACACCATATGACCCCTTAGCACACCATACCACCCTTAATGACACCATATGGTGTCCTAAGGGGTCATAGAACACCATATGACCCCTTAGGAAACCATACAATGCATAATGAAACCATATGGTGTCCTAAGGGGTCATAGGACACCATATGACCCCTTAGGAGACCATACGACCCATAACAACATAAAATTGGTGTTCTAAGGGGTCATAGAACACCATATGACCCCTTAGAAGACCATACGACCCATAATGACACCATGTGGTGTCCTAAGGGGTCATAAGACACAATATGACCCCTTAGGACATAATATGACCATTAACGACACCATTAACGACATCATATAGTGTCCTAAGGGGTCATAGGACACTGTATGACCCCTTAGGACACAATACGACCCCTTAGGACATGAAATAACCCTAATGACACTTAAGGGGTCATAGGACACCATACGAAACATAACAACACTAAATGGTATCCTAAGGGGTCATATGGTGTCCTAAGGTGTCATAGGACACCATATGACCCATAGCACCATATTGTCTCTAAGCATATGGTATCCTAAGGGGTCATATGACACCATATGACCCATTAGGACATAATAAGACCCTTGATGACACCTAATAGGTCATATATTGTCGTAAGGGTTCATAGGACACCATATGACCCCTTAGGACACCATACGACTCCTTACGATACCTTATGGTGTCCCAAGGTATCGTATGGTATCCTAAGGGGTCATATAATGTCCTAAGGGGTCATATGGTGGCCTAAGGGGTTTTAGGACACCATATGACCCCTTAGGACACCATAAGACCCATAACGACACCATATAATGTCCTAAGGGGTCATATGGTGTCCTAAAGGGTCATGGGACACCATATGACCTCTTAGGACATAGTATGAGCCCTAAAAAAACCTAATGGATCATATGGTGTCTAAGGGGTCATATGATGTCTTGTGACCCCTTAGGACACAATATGACCCCTTAGCACACCATACAACCCCCAATGACACCATATGACCCATTCGGACACAATATGACCCCTAACAATACCTAAGGGGTCATATGGTGTCCTAAGGGGTCATAGGATACTATATGACCCCTTAACACACCATATGACTTGTAATGACACCATATGGTGTCCTAAAGGCTCATAGAACACCATATGACCCCTTAGGACACCATAAGACTTATAACAACATCATATGGTGTCCTAAGGTGTCATATGGTGTCCTAAAGGTTCATGAGACACCATATGACCCTTTAGGACACCATATTCTCTCTCACATTATTTCTTTTCCTCAATTACCCTCGATCACCTCTCTCCTCCTATGGGTTTATAGATACTTCCCTCCCCCTCTACCCACCCCCTAATTACTCTCTATGTCTCTCTTCACCTCTGTCCCCATCTCTCTTCTCTCTTTGTTGATACTTTCCCCTCTCCCCCTCTCCTCCTACCCCCTAATAATCTCAAACTCTCCCTCTCATTCTCTCTTCACCCCAATCACCCCCTCCCTCTCTCTCTCCGCCTTCCACCTAATTACCTATAGCTCTCTCTATCACACACT
The DNA here is from genome assembly GCF_030272615.1 of Cryptomeria japonica. Classification (NCBI taxonomy): domain Eukaryota; kingdom Viridiplantae; phylum Streptophyta; class Pinopsida; order Cupressales; family Cupressaceae; genus Cryptomeria; species Cryptomeria japonica. Next base: position 102,268,810 of record NC_081409.1, on the reverse strand, counting down.
CTCTCTTCCCCCCAATTAATCTCTCCTTCTCACCTCTCTCCCCCTCTCCTTTTTTTGAACTTCCCTATGCCTCTCCTTGTCCCCTCTGAATTTTGTTGCTAGAGATGAGAATGAAATGTAGAGAGACTAGTCTAGATCTTAGGGAAGAGAGAGTGACATAGAGGAGGAAATTATGAAGAGGTAGAAATATAAGCACCTTTTAGAGCTTGAGAGATTTAATGAGGTATTCATTGGTAGTTAGAGATATAGGTCTAGAGAGAGATGTATAAATATTGACAAAAGAGAGGGAGGAAGAAACAAATAGGTGGTGTGATAGGTTTAGGAGAGAGAGGTGGAGAAGGAACAAACATAGATAACATGGTTTATCAAAATTTATTGAACTCAATAAAATTCATAAATTTTATATTATTAATTAATTACTTATTTAGTTTATTTTGAGATGATTGTTACAAAAATTCATGCAATAGGGAAATCATATGAAAAAGTCATGAGTTTTTAATGTTTTAAAAATGAAGGATGAATTTAAATGAATTATAATTATTTTTAAAACAAATAATTGAAAATATACCTATTCCATAGCATAGAGCTCTTAATTACCTTTCCAACGCCTATAAAAAATCAAAATTTTGATATAAAACACAAAAGTTATGCCCAATTTACTAAAATATATTTTTTTATTTTTTCAAAAATCGGATATCCAATTTTATCCAATAAAATCCGATATCCGATTTTAAAACATAAATTTTTCCCTCCATATTTTGGTTCGGGTTTGCTTTGGGATTTGGCTTGGAAGTGACAAGCCTCGAAAGTCAACTGAAAAAACGTGTTTTTCAGTATTCCTCGATTTTCCATACTTTACACTGGTGGCTGACGACTTTTTTTATAGCCAAAATTGATAAAATGAAAAGGGTTTTTTAAGGACGTTCTCAGCTTTCCAATAATATAAGGTTTGTCTTATTTCAACTTTAATAAATAATAATTATTTATTTTCTAATTGAATTCTGACAAAAGTCCTGATTGATAAACTGAATGAAAAATACTCATAACTTTCAAACCGCATAACATTTTTTGAATCTGAAACATGCGTCACATCCTATGCTTCATCTAATATAGGGAAAAATTAAAAAAAATTGAATTTCATATGGTTTTGACAAAGTTAAGGTGGTCAGACATAGGAGTTTCTAAATTTCTGAAAAGTTGTAGTAAAAAATTCATAAATAATTATTTACTTTATAAAAAATTATAAAAAAATATGTGTCACATCCGGACATGAGTCTAATACTTATATTATAAATCTTATAAAAAAATATTATGATTTGACTGCGATTAGGGTGGTCAGACATACACCTACTTCTTATCTTTTTCCTGAAATTTTTGTACCACTGCATTGAAGTTTGAAATTTTCATCAAATAGGTTTGTTTTTTTCAAAAAACAACTAGTAGCTTAGAAACTACATTCAATTTTCTATAGATTCTCTTCTTACATATTTTAAAAATAATGTTCATAACTTATTCAATTTTTCATGTCAAGTTGCAAAACTCTGATTTTTTAAAATTTCATTGCCACTTAAGGGCCTGTTTTGGCACACCATGATCCTGCACATACCCACATGTAAGCATCCCAAAACTATCTATAACATCCTAAGCTACTGATGGATCATCAAAATCGATCCTCTTCACCGCACTGCTCGGCTCTGAAGGATCCTGCACAAGAAAAACAAACCATGATTAATATTAGTTATATTATATAATTCACATTCGAAAAGTTAACATAAAAATGAACTATATTAGAACTATTCATGTCTACCTCATCTCCACATTTTCTCTTCAGCTTTGCAGGACTCTTGATGTATGTCTTCGATAGAAGAGGTATGTTTTGAATATTTTCATACACAACCTACATATGTTTAGAAACATGACATTGATACAAGTTAGCATATAATTGTCACTAATAATAACAAATTATATCTACTAATCAAAAAATAAAATAAGCACACATCTACTCGAGCCATCTCTTCTTCTTCTTAAGGTATACTGGGTGTAGTCATCAAGGATGTGAAGCCAAGAATTCTCTGTATATATACACAACAAGTATATGAAACTATCAATCTATGTCTAGACATGTATAATCACTATAAGTTATTTAAACTATTCATTCAATCATATTTGCATTCAATTACCTTTCCCTTGTCTCCAACTGCACTACCAGATCCTAAATCACACTGCCCCGCACTCATGCTGCTTGTGCCCTACAAGAGTAAAATAAGATATACATGCAAGTTACTACATAATCTAATTAATACCAATATAAATGATAAGCATGTATGTACAATAAAATACAAACGACTAGGTGCAATAATATATGTACCGTTAAGCTATCAAGGCCAAATGAAATGGCCGACAAGGTGCCCTCCTGAATCTGTCTCAACTCATCCTTGATCATCAACTATTAAATAGACCATGTAAATAAAAATTAGTACTTAATATTATCTAATTTATAAATATTTAATTAAAATATAACATGAACTGTGAAAACACAAATCTTACCAATACATCATCAATGTATGATAACGGTGCCTCCTCGCCTCTAGCATGTGAGGACTCCCCAGGGTATCCTCTAGTTTGTGTAATAACATCTGGTGCATCATGCATCTCATTCACCTCATAATCTACACTATCCACAGGAGGATCAACAGGCTGTCCAATTGGATCCAAGCATACGTGCCCACACATGACACAACTATGGGGCACGCATATGTGTGTAGCCGAGGATGAAGTGTCATCAACACCAGATGCATCGCTACCATCAAGAGTAGGCTGAGCTACTGATGCAGCCTGAGAAACCAAAAGGCTACTCAAAGAGTGAATAGTCAATATGGTCCGTGAAGCCGCCTCACAAATGATATCAGGATGCTGAATTGTAGGTGGGGGATCAACATGAGGAGGGGGGACATATGGGCCCTAGACTACTCTGACTGCCCCAGGTCTATTTTGGGGCATACCTAAACCTACACCCTGGAAAGGTTGGATGTCAAAGTAGTTCACATGTTTGTGTAAAACAAACTCAACATATAATTTTTTTATGAAATAGAAGGGGATATCAAGATTGTTGTTGGGTGGTTTGTTGAAAACCATCCACCAACGATCCCAAAAGTTTTTCACAATCCCATCATTTGTGCACCATTTGATAGAAAGTTTTGTTTTTTTGGGATCTATGGGCTGACCAGTATGGGGATTGACAAACAATGAGGTGATTTCGGCTTTGGATATCTCAAGATCCTTGATATCCTTATACGACAAGCCATCTGCATATTTTTGCTTCATAGAATCTCGCTACAAAAGGGCGGCATCGTGCTCCTCAGTCATGGTTTCCATACTTTTTATGATCGACGTGAGAGGATCAAACAATGGGTTTAGACGAGGGATCCTACGATATACTTCTGCAATCCCCCTTAATTCATTCAAATTTTGTGCAATCAAATTTTGAATTGAGGGGGGGTTTGGCAAATGAGGGTTTGGTTGTTGCAGTTGTGGTTGGTCAGTGTTTTCATTGTTATCCCCCTTTTTTAACCTAATTGAATGTAAACAATTAAATTTAGTTAACAAATTTAAACAATTACGTATTTGATTTTAAAAAACCTAGTTTTCATGAAAAAAAATATATTTTCAATGAAAAATCAAATAAACATTAATAAAAAATACAAAAATGAATGAAAATGATTCAAAACGATAAAATTCTTACCTCTAAATCTATTTTTTAGCAATTTTTTTGTCAAAACACCAGATATTGGATGGAGTGGATATCAGATTTTGACGAATTCACGCGACCCGTGAGTTAAAAATGACTCACGGGACTGTCACTGTTGAAATATAAAAGTATCAGAAAATCGGATATCCGATTTCTATACTTCAATTATTTTTAAATAACATATATAATATAATAATATATTATATTATATATTATTATATTATATAACACGTATTGTATTATATTATATATATTATAATATATAATATAATATAATACTATATAATATAATATTATATTATATTATATATAATATAATATAATATAATATTGTATTATATAATATATTATTATATTGTATTATATTATATATTATAATATATAATATAATACAATATTATTTTATTTTATATTATATTATATTATAATATATTATATAATACAATATTATATTATATTATAATATATAATATATTATTATATTATATTATATTATATTATATATTATATAATATAATATATAATATAATACAATATTATATTATACTATAATATATAATATATTATTATATTATATAATACGTATTATATAATATAGTATTATATTAACGATGCTCGCGTCAACGACCACCTGCGACTAACTGCTTATATATTTTGTATGGTGGGGTTGTAGTACCTCCAAGGCCCTGATCCGGAAGGCTTTCCAGGTTGCCTGTTATTTCTCCTCCATGCCCATTAGAATAGTAGGGCCCCTGAGTATAATATATAATATAATACAATATTATATTATATTATATAATATATAGTATAATATAATATTGTATTATATAATATATAATATAATATAATATTGTATTATATTATATATAATATAATATTGTATTATATATAATATAATATTGTATTATATAATATATAATATAATATAATATATATTGTATTATATTATATATAATCTAATATTGTATTATATAATATATTATATAATACGTATTGTATTATATTATATATATAATATTATATTATATAATATATAATATAATATAATATTATATTATATTATATATAATATACTATTGTATTATATAATATATTATTATATTATAATATAATATAATAATATATTATATAATACGTATTATATAATATATAATGTAATAATATATTATATAATATATTATTACATTATATATATTATATAATATAATAATATATTATATATTATATAATATATTTTTTAAATAAAATTACAAATAAAAATCGGATATTCGATTTGCATAGGTAATTACCAGGCCAAGGTGTACTGACACCCAGGCCAAGCAAAAAGTCAATGCGGATTTTCGCGTTTTTAGGCGAGTGAGGAAGGCTATTTTTTTCACATCGCCACTTTTTGGCCCCCATTGATCCTGCACTAACCCAGTAGGAGTTGTTGAAACATCGAGTTTTTCATTTTTTTTTTTTGTTAATTAGACCCAAAGTGGTATAAAATATACATTTAGTAGACAATTCCATTTGGAAAAGTTGTGGCCCATATATAAGATAGCTATAATGAATCTCTATAGACCATATGTTTGACTAAAATTAATTTTTAGTTAGAATTACTTAAATTCACTTGTGTTGATAAGTTGGGTTGAAACGTGACACAATTTTGTTCTTTTACCCCTTAACAATTTCACACTAGGTTTAGCACCCATTTTGGCATGTGTGCCTGATTTATGCATGTATGTGCTTGATTTTAGGACCACTTTGGAAAAATATGTTATTTCCCCTATTTCCAGGCTTTTTTCTAGCACATTTTTTCTAGGAATAGGGCACCAAATGCCTCTGTCTCTATAAAATGGGCTCAACTATTGAGGGGTGAAGACCAGTCTTGCAATTTGCATGATTCAACTTTGATTTGTCGACCTATCTAAAAAGGTTATTTTGAAAAGGTGTAGTTGCATATCTAGATGCAACTCCCTTTCCCATTTCAAAGTATAGTACATTCAAATGAGAAATGTATGTGATCCAATTCAAATAAGAAATCACATTCAAGGAGCACAACAATAAAGTAATTTCAAGTTCAAGCATTCAAGCATTCAAGTCTTATACAAGAAGTTATGATCATGTATGCTATTTTTTGTTATAAGCATGCACTAACATCTTGTAGGAATTCATGAGTACCACATCAAGCCTTGTGTGAGATTCCTTGGGAGGGTTTCATACCAAAGGTAATATCTTATCATTTTAGTATTTATCATTTTTTAGCCTTTGTCCTTGTGAGGGCACACACTCTATCTCATCATTGCCATTATGGAAGTGGGAACTATAACATGGGGTTTGACTTAGGTAAGCCCTTATATGACACAACCATTTTCCCCTTTTTTGTGTGTGCAGGTGTAGATTAGACAACATATAGATTAAAACAAAATATAACAGATAGTGATAGACATTGCTAGACTTCAAACAAATGGAAACCCTCAAACTAGGGTGCCTAATGCTCCTGTCCTGCTAGCTTGACCCATATTTTCAATAGATAAATGTGTAGACCTTATTGATTCAATTTTTTACTATCTCCTAAGCCTCCATCACCTTTAGACACAAGAAATCAATGCTTCTTTCTAACACAGTCAACTCTAAATTTAGTCTTTTTCCTCTTTGTGTCTCCATCCTAGATTTGCTTTGGTATTTTTGTATTTCATTATGCATTCTAGAAGATTTAGTCATTTTATCATTGTTAACTTAGTTCACTCTCACACACACTTAACTATCCCAATCTTTTGTAACAAAGGAACAAAAATCCAACTCCTAGCTCTTCCTTGAGGACAATAGCTAGGCCTATTCATGTTCCAAATGTTATAAAAGGATTTGGGATATTTAGATTGTATTGATTAATCTTATGAATCCCATTTCCCTTTATTTTAATTCTTAGTTACCTACCTTTATTGATTTTAGAGCATGATGATAAGCACAAATTTCTAACACTAAGTTTGGGTGACATCCTATCTCCACCTATCTTGTTATCTTAGGGTTTAGTTTGATGTATGTCACTATCTAGGCTATACATACCCTTATGTTGAGTTATCTTTTACAAAGTTGTTCATCTATATGTGTGAGTGTTTTGAACTAGTATCTGTGCTGAACCCTATGTGAATTAAGGTGATATTTTTTTGTGTGTATCTACACATGTATTTCATATGTATATAGGTACTTGTTTGTCATGTGTAATGACAATAGTAGTGAGAAAATGTGTTACTTTATTGTTAAGGTTGTAATTAGTAACATGAAAATTTTCCTTATTTTCTTTCATTTTATGCTTAGTAAAAATTTGTGCATGTTACTAAATCCTAGATGCCAAATTTATTAGGATTAAGGTGACATCTGCCTTGTAAATCCTATGATATGGTTCCAACATCGTTGAAAAGTGTTCTAAGGCATTTAGGATGTATTAGGAAAATAATTTGTAATATTTAATTCTTACCAATGTTTGTAATACATTCATAAGGGGTGATGGGTTACACTAGTAGCGGTAAAAGTGGGTTGTCAACACAAACATTTAATATTATTTTTCCCACTTATGGATGTCTAGAATAAGATATTTAATGACTTAAGAAATTTGGAAAAGAGTGACTTATGGGTTTCTCCAAGTGGGAGCATGGAAGAGGGAACATGTGTCTCTTGGTTTTTAGTCATTTATTACATTTAATGTAAGGTTTATCTTGCAAGTATAGGTGTCCATGTTGGAGGGAAGGTATTGGAAGATAAAACTATATCTTTTCGAGTTTCATGGAGGCATTCCAAGGGTTGTGGTCATGAGTAATGGAGAGTATTCTTTGGGAACCTTTATTGGTGGTTTTGGAGCTCTTGCCATTCTATAAATTCAACCTTTGGGTGTAGTTTTTATATGCAATAGAATGTGGAATAGTTGAATGTAGTTTTCTCTACAGGAATTAATGATAGAAGGGAGGCATAAGGTGTTAGTACCAACTGGTGCTAAGAGAGGAGGGGTGAATCAACACTATACCGATTTTTTCTAGATTTAACCTTAATCAAAACTTCTATTCAAACTTAACACTTATCAGTATACACAACATTAATAAGAAACATGCACACATAAAATCAAATATACAAGACTACCAAGATTTATCACGTGGAAACCCAAATGGGAGAAAACCATGGTGTGAGTAGAAATTCACAAAATCCACACTCTTCTGGAGTACGCCTAGTGAGGAGCCATCCCTATTAGGAGATTACAAAGACACTATTAGGTACCACCCGATTAAGGGATTTTCTTTAAGGCCTTTTAGAACCTTTACCCTGTTAGAGGTAGCCTTGTTAAAGGACTTAGGATCATCATTTAAGATGTCACTCGGTTAAGGGATTTTACAAAGGGACCTATTAAAGTCCACCCGGTTAAGGGATTTTACAAAGGGACCTGTTAAAGTCCACCCAGTTAAGGGATTTTACTCTTGTAGTTATTAGAAAACAACAGAGAGAATGATCTTCTATAATAGCTACTCTTAGCTTAATCAGATCCAAATGAAGCTCTTCGGTTTGACCATCGGTTACACTTGCTCTGCACTCTATTGGTGCTTTGCATTACACTTGCTTTGCACTCTACTGGTGCTCTGCATTCTTTCTCCTCTCTTCACACTATTTGAGCTCTGCACACTCTCTTCACCACTCTGCTATTCACTTAGCAGTTTTTCCCTCTTCTCACCTTGCTGGATCGCCTCTCCTCAAAATTGCAGTTTGCAATTTTTATGATCAATCATTTTGGTTTTTGCCAAAAACCTTTATACCATATTTTGCCAATACAAAACTACTGATTCATCAATCAATTTATACCTAACACTCGGTATATTTGAAATTCAAATCTTTCCAAATCTTCCCGCACTCTCTTTGCGTGCTCTCCATCAATCTCGCGAGCAACTCATCCTTAACTACCTCTACAACTCATAATTTCACCAACCTCTAGGTCGTGTTATGTATTTTTAATGCGGATCGGAAAATCCGCACAAATCTCACCTTAACTAGTTTTTAACTGTTGTAGACTTCACTATCCATTTGTTTGATGATATCTCGCCATGACTGACTCACCTTTGGTCATCACATCCATCTTACCAGTCACTGATCATCAATCATACTGATCACCTGTCTATCCAGAGTGTTCAGATCGTGCATAAGACTACTACACTACAATTTTAGTCACCTCTTGTGACTGCATCATCATTTCAACCGCTTGTTTAAGAAACTGATCTCAACACCTATCGGATGCTTGACTGACTGGTAAGCTACTATGTTTATCCTTCAACCGATTAGTCTTCGACCAACACATTGCTTAAGTGTGTCAATGATGCATATTAGGGAAGCACAGAATCCTTCATACTGTTTGCAACCATGAGTAAACCATTGAGGTTTACCACATCTTCTTGCCTATGAGCTTGGCCTTATTCATTGGTAAGTGTTGGTCATCAATGACAATACTAACTGATGAACCGGTTGTGCCAACACCATCAGTTATGCCAACAATCTCCCCCTTTGGCATTGATGACAACACTTCAAACTTCTCTTTAGCAACCGGGCACTTCTGCTTCTGCTGTACCGACTGACCGCTCTGATTGATCTTGAGTAATGATCTTACTTCCCCTTTTCACACTCCCCCTTTTCACTAGCTTCCATTCATGATGAACCAATTGTGCCAACAATTACCAATATCCCCCTTTGACAACAATGCCAAAGGTGTAGTCTTGGACATCCTATTTCACATACTGCAATGACTGCTCCCCCTAACAGGAGTAGTCCATAATCATCAATCCAAATACATAGATTTTTTCAGGAAAATCATACCGGATTGATGTTGTTCTAATCTTCACTCAGCTTAGAGTATGTAGGGGAATTACCCCTAGCTTACCTCTGAGATACTCAAAAGTATCCTTTTTTAGCAGCTTAGTGAATATGTCTGCAACATGTTCCTTGGTTGGCACATATTCCAGTCTAACTTCTTTGTCCTGCACTTGTTCCCTAAGATAATGATATTTTATTGCAATATGCTTGGTCTTAGAGTACATTACTGGGTTTTTTGATATGTTGATGACACTTGTATTGACACAGTGTATCACCATATGTTCTGTCACATTTTCTTGGATACCTTCCAAGATCTGCTTAATCCATACTACCTGTGTACAGTTGATTGCAGCAACCACATACTCTGCCTTAGTTGTGGATTGAGAGATGCAATTCTGTTTCTTACTTGTCCATGACACAATCCTGTCTCCAAGAAAGAATGCACCTCCACTAGTGCTCTTTTTGTCATCAATGTTCCCTACCTAGTCTGCATTGATGAAGACACTTAGGTTGAAATATCCCTTATGTGGATACTAGAGACCATACTCATTAGTCCCCTTAAGATATCTAAATATCCTCTTAACCGCCACCATATGAGTCTCTTTTGTATTTGCAACAAATCTAGCAACCAAGCCAACTGCTTGTGCTATATCCAGTCTACTATGCACTGCATACTACAACTTACCGATCATGGACCGGTATAGTGTCTCATTCACTTTATTAGCCTCATCGTCTTTGGAGAGCTTGCAACCTGTAACCATCGAAGTTCCAATAGGTTTGAAATCTTCCATTCCAAAGGTCTTCAATATTTCCCTTATATATTTGGTCTGTCTAATGAATATACCATTCTTTAGCTAAGATACTTGCAGACCGATGAAGAATTTTATTTCACCGATCATGGACATTTCAAATTCTTTCTTCATTTCTTCTGCAAAACCTCTGCTCATTTCATCATCTCCTCCAAAGATGATGTCATCTACAAAAATCTTTGCAATCACATGTTTTCCTTCTTGTCCAGTCTTCAAATACAAGTTACTATTGTCACTAGTTCTCATGAACCCTATACTTATCAGGTAGGAGTGCAACCTCTCATACCAAGCTCTTGGTGCTTGTTTTAGCCCATATTGAGCCTTTTTTAGCTTACATACCATTTCTCTTCCATCTTCTGAAGCAAACCCTTCTGATTGCTCAATGTACACTTCTTCCTCTAGAACACCATTCAAGAATGCTGATTTGACATCCATTTGGTAGACCTTGAACTTCATGTAGGCATCATAAGCAATCAAGGTTTTGACTCCTTCCAGTCTGGTCACCGATGCAAAGGTCTCTCCATAGTCCAAACCTTCTTCCCATGCATACCCTTTGTAGACTAACCTTTCTTTGTTTCTTACTACTTGACCGGTTTCATCCATTTTGATTCTAAACACCCACTTGGTGCCTATTACATTTTTGTTCTCTGGTCTGGACACAAGGATCCAAGTTTCATTTTTCTCAATCTGCTCCAGTTCTTCCTCCATAGCTTTGATCTAGTCTTCATCTTTTAGAGCCTCCTTTGTTGTTTTGGGCTCAATTTTAGAGAGAAGACAGGTACTCTCCCTTGCTTTTCTTCTAGTCAATACTCCTACATTTTTGTCACCAATAATATTGTCAGCAGGATGATTGTTTCTGACATACCTTGGTTGTACTAGTTTATTTCTTGGAGCTTCTTCTACTAGTTGTGCAGGTTCTACTTCACATGTTTCCTCATTTGCAACTACATTAGGATTCTCCACAGCAGGTTTGACCGGTACAGTATAATTGAATCCTTGATAGTCCTCTAGTTCACTCTTGCTGTCCTGTTCATTTTTCTTAGAGAACTCATCTACTTTGACATTTGCACTCCCCACAATCTTATCAGTCCTTTTGTTCAAACACTAGTATGCTTTACTCTTTGTGGAGTAGCCTAAGAAGGTTCCTTCATCACTCTTAGGATCGAACTTTCCAGAGTACTCATCCCTCTTGATGTAGCACTTGCTTCCAAATACCTTCAAGTAACTCACATTGGGTGAGTATCCACACCATAATTCATAGGGAGTCTTATTTATCCCTTTCTTCACTTGTATCCGGTTCAAGGTATACACAACAATACTCACTGATTCTCTCCAGAAGACATGTGGAATATCCTTCTATATCATCAGAGTCCTTGCACAATAAGTTAGAGTTTTGTTTCTTCTTTCAACAAATCCATTCTGCTGAGGTGTTCTGGGTGCAGACATCTACCTCATAATCCTTTGTTCTTCACATTAATTTATGAACTCTTGAGAGGTGAACTCTCCTCCTCTATCCGATCTCAAACATTCCAGACTCTTACCGGTTCCTCTCTCCATTCAATCCTTGAAGACCTTGAACATGTGAAAGGATTTAGAATTTTCTTTCAAGAATACAACCCACATCATTCTTGAGAAATCATCTACAAACAACATGAAGTACCGGTCCCCATAGAAACTCTTAGTCCTCATAGGACCACACAAATATGTATGCACTAAGTCCAACACATTCTCAGATGAATAAGATTTTTTGCTGAAACTACATTCGGTCAACTTTCCTAGCTGACAATCTTTACACATAACATTCTCCGGTTTCATAATGTCAGGCATACCTCTAACAGACTTCATTTTACTAACCTTTTCTATGCTATCAAAATTATCATGACATAATCTTTTGTGCCACAACCAACTATCTTCTACCTTTGTCGTTAGGCAACTTCCTACAGTGGTGTCTAGGTAGAACAGATTACCTTTAGTTTGTTTACTGGTAGCAATTAGACCTCTTGATTTATCACTTATTTTGCATATTCCTTCATTAAACTCCAACCAGTAACCATTATTGTTAAGTTGTGCAACACTTAACAAGCTATAATTTAGCCCTTCTACTTGGTAAACATCTTCACAATTGGTTTTATCATTTAGGGCAATAATTCCCTTACCTTTTACCGCACAGGGAGCATCATTGATGAATCTCACCAGTCCTCCATCATAGTCCTCCATGCTAAGGAATTTGTTCCTGTCACCAGTCATGTGGTGAGTGCAACCACTGTCAATTACCCACATCACTTTCCTCTGTTCTATCTTCCTTTACCACTACAAATATAATCCCTTCTCCATTAGATCCTTCAATTTCTTCATTGATAACTCCTTCTTGCTCTTCTCTTTGTATCTTCTAAATTTATCCTTCCTATCATTGTTAAGACATTTGGATGCACTATGACCTATTTTATTGCATGAGAAACACTTCAAGGGTAGTTTACCTTTGTATTTCCCTTTTCCTCTTGGCAACCTTCTTTCTATTAGAGCTTCAAGCTCATCTTGTTCTTATTCTTCAGATAATAAGTTGTCATGTTCATGAGAATGACCGGTTCTTGTAGTAGAACTACTTCCAGTTTCTTTTCTTCTCATTGTTGGTGCAAGTGTCATAGAAGATTTGAAGGCAACATCAATATTAGGCATACTGTTATCATAGTTGCTCAGTTCACAGGCAGATAACTTACCGATCAGGGAGTCAAGTGTAACATTAACTGTTCCCAAAGATCTGAGTTCCTGAATTGCAGAAACCCTTATGGCATATTATGGTAGCAAGGTTCTCAAGATTTTGCTGACCACATCATCTTTTTGAAGTTTTCCTCCAGCACTTCTGATGGAATTTACCACATCCTTTATTCTTTTGCTGTACTGTTCTATATTTTCTCCTTCTTGCATCCTCATCTCATCAAATTTTCCTCTTAAACTGTCCACCTTAGCCTTTTGTACATGGGGATCTCCTCCATAAAAAATCTTTAGCTTATTCCACATCTCATAGGCTATTTTCAGATCTTGAATCTCAACATACTCGTTATCAGATAGAGTAATAGCAATCACATCCATAGTTGCAATGTTATCTTGCCTCTCTAATCTATAGTGAGAATCCCTGTAGGTTCATTGTACTCTATGCTTACATGATTCCAGAATTGATCTCCTAGGGTTCTTAGGTAAAGCTTCATTTTACCACACCATAATGTGTAATTCTCCTTAGAGAACTTGGGGCCTTCCTTTCGCATCATCTTGGATCTTTCCTTAAGCTATTAAGCTCTCCCGAATCTAAGGACCAAGGCTCTGATACCAAATGTTAGTCCCAACTAGTACTGAGAGGGGAGGGGTGAATCAACACCATACCGGTTTGTTCCAGATTTAACCTTAATCAAAACTTCTATTCAAACTTAACACTTATTAGTATAAGTAACATTAATGAGAAACATGCACACATAAAATTAAATACACAAGACTACCAAGATTCATCACGCGGAAACCCAAATGGGAGAAAACCACGGTGTGAGTAGAAAGTCACAAAATTTGCACTCTTCTGGAGTACGCCCGATGAGGAGCCATCCTTGTTAGGAGACTATAAAGACACTGTTAGGTGCCACCTGGTTAAGGGATTTTCTTTAAGGCCTATTAGAACCTTTACCCTATTAGAGGTAGCCTTGTTAAAGGACTTAGGATCATCATTTAAGATGTCACTCGGTTAAGGGATTTTACAAAGGGACCTGTTAAAGTCCACCCAGTTAAGGGATTTCACAAAGGGACCTATTAAAGTCCACCCGATTAAGGGATTTCACTGTTGTAGTTATTAGAAAACAACAGAGAGAATGATCTACTATAATAGCTACTCTTAGCTTAATCAGATCCAAATTAAGCTCTTCAGTTTGACCATCAGTTACACTTGCTCTGCACTCTATTGGTGCTTTGCATTACACTTGCTCTGCACTCTACTAGTGCTCTGCATTCTTTCTCTACTCTTTACACTATCCGAGCTCTGCACACTCTCTTCACCACTCTGCTATTCACTTAGAAGTTCTTCTCTCTTCTCACCTTGCTGGATCGCCTCTCCTCAGAATTGCACTTTGCAATTTTTATGATCAATCATTTTGGTTTTCGCCAAAAACCTTTATACCATATTTTGCCAACACATACCCATCGATTCCTATATTAGTTTACACCTAACACTCAATAGATTTTAAATTCAAATCTTTCCAAATCTTTTTGCACTCTCTCTACGTGCTCTCCATCAATCTTGCCAGCAACTCATCCTTAACTGCCTCTACAACTCATAATTTCACCAACCTTTGGGTTGTGTTCTATCTTTTTAATGCGAACTAGAAAATTCATACAAATCTCACCTTAACTAGTTGTTAACTCCTATAGAATTCATTATCCGTTTGTTTGATGATATCTCACCACGACTAACTCACCTTTGGTCATTGCATCCAACTTACTGATCACCGCTCTGAGATTCCCGGTGGATATCATCCTCCAACCTATATCATCGGTTCACTGGTGTAACTCTTCACCTTTTGCCATCGGTCACTGATCATCAATCAGACTGATCACCTGTTTGTCCAGAGTGTTCCGGTCGTGCATAAGACTACTAAACTGCAATTTGAGTCACCTCTTGTGACCACATCATCATTTCAATTGCCTGTTTAAGAAACTGATCTCAACACCTATCAGATGCTTGACTGACCGGACAACTACTCCGTTTATCCTTGAACCAATTAGTCTTCAACCAACACACTGCTTAAGTGTGTCAATGATGCATATTAGGGAAGCATTGAATCCTCCATAGTGGTAGGCATGAGTAAACCATTGAGGTTTACCACATCTTCTTGCCTATGAGCTTGGCCTTATTCACCGGTAAGTGTTGGTCATCAATGACAATACTAACTAATGAACCGGTTGTGCCAACACCATCAATTATGCCAACATAAGGAGGTTGTTCAAATCTACATGGGTTTTGCTATGGTGTAGGCAAAGAGGAGAATGAAAGTGATTGTATTGTAAGCACATGTTTATTATTGTTAATACAAGTTTGTCCTCTCTTCTTGGTGGAGTTTTTTCCCGCAAGGGTTTTTCCACATAAATGTGTGTTATGTTTGGATGTTATGTTGTTGATTTATGCCTTATTATGCTATCTTATGCTAATGTTAATCATTATTCATTATTTTTATAAGTTCACATAAGATAGGTCTATTAAGCATGGTTAACGGGTTGGTTTTTGGCATCATAAAGAAGAAGGATCTAATCATGGGTTTTCCACAATTAAGGCAACTTAATTTTCAAATTTGCATATGAGTTTTAAATTTTCATATTGCTGCTATCAAAGTCTTGAATCTCATTTTTTGATTAGTTTATTAGATAGAGATTGATCTTCACAATCTTTGGTATTGAACTTGTTTATTTCCCAACAAAACAAAGGGTGGGTATCATGCGTGAAAGTAAGGAAACCAAATGAATATTGAAACCTAGAGGAAAATATAGATACATGGAGCACAAATAGGAAATCAAACCCTACAATAATATGACACTAGGATAAAGCACTAAAAAATAGATCTAAAATCCTAACTTAGAAGATAACTCCCGAAGGTTGAATCCTAGATTGGTGTACAAATGTATACATTCACCAAATACGTAAATAAATAAATATGTTTTTTACGTAAACTATCTAGGCTAATTAGATAAAATAACAAATTAAGTACAAATTTACCAGGATAATAAAGATATGGCATATTATTAAAATAAATTTATGGAATTTAAATGAAAGGATTTGGTGTACTTGGCTTGAGGATCAATAATGTATAAGTGTCATTACTTTTTTGAGTCAAATTTGCATTGCAATTTTTTTCCCCTTGGTTTGATGAATGCATGAAGGTTTGAATTGGCACAAAACGATGCAACCAAAGTTTGATCTCCATAAATGTTATCCTAATTATCACCAAATTGATTTGACATGTGGAATTGATCTTAGTCGTGCATTGAACTAATTTGATTGAAAGTGCATTAAAAGATGTGCTCATCTTTACTTTCAATGTATCTAAATTAGTCAAGACAATTTGTTTAGAGACATGATTGAGGAGCATGTGTAATTGATAGGTGAAGGAGTTTTCCCAAGTCAAACCCCTTAGTGCATCAAATTAATGATGATATGGAAAATCAAAGGCAACATTCACAAACATGCAAATGACCTATATGATGATGGTACACATGTGATTACTTAATTACCCCTTTAAAATTGAAGTGTTTTAATTGTCTCCTTTTGAATTCTAAAATCACACGTGTTGAAGTGTAGAATGAATGTTTTTCAATATCATGTCATAGTAACATGATGCATGAAATGTATGCTAGGTTTGTTCATAACAACTTGTGGAAGAAAGGGGGGGGGGGAAGCAAAAATTGAATTTAATGACTTGAACTTTGGAGGTAAAAAATATGCTTCTTCAAGTTAATTTGGATAAATTACATGTCAGGTGTAATCATGCTTAAGTGCTTAGGTGGCTTGTCCATGTGGCAAGTTAGGTAGTGTGGTAGGTAGGACATTTTCCTTTATATACCTCCGTTGCTCTCCTATGTACTAACTCATTCTATGCAATCATTTTAATTTGTTTGCAATCTTGATTTTGAGGTGGGATGTGTGTGCAATGAAATGTGATGCTTAAATTGGCTGAAATTATAGCATTAAAAAACTTGAAATCACAAAACAATAAAACAATCAAGATTAAGCTAAAAAGAGGTCAAACACGCATATAATTTAACAAAATCAAACTATGTTAAACCTTTCGTTGAGTATATTCACTCATGATAGTCAATTGGATGTGTGCTCACTTGAAAATCTGACAACATAACAATGCTAGAATGCAAAAGTAGTGAGAGGTAAAAAATGGCTAAGTTATGTATATATAGGATTTTGGACGATATTGAATGGATGGTTGAGATTGGAGGATAAAGATAAAAGGTGGAGGATGGAGGAGAGGAATAAAGGAATTAAATATTCCTTTTGAGTATTTGAGGAAGCAAGACCCATGTGCTTGTGTAAGGGGCCCATGTGCTTGATGTGATAGGAGGAGTTGACTTCACTTAATCAAAGATTAAGAGTGTGCACATGCTTAGTGGAGAGGGTTAGGTGAAGATTAGGATTAAGATTTGGAGGCAAGTGAGAAAAATTGGAGGATGTGGCATGTGAGGGATAAATTAAATAAATAGAATTATTTATTTAATGTATTTGGAAGGAGACTAAGGATGGGTAAATAACCTTGGGTCAAGACTTAGGAAGACGAGGAAAATGCATAATATTAATTAAATAATACGATATTATTTAATTAATATAGATAATTGGGAATTAGATGAAAAAATGGTAAATTGATCAAATGACAATGGTCAATTTTAGATGTGTACAGGATGAAATCTCAAAATTAGGGTGATTAAGAGTAAAATAGAAATAAGGATGAATAGTTGTGAAGATGTAAATGAAGCTCAATACAAGATCATATCCCTTGTCAATATATTATTCTTATTGCATTAAGATGTTCCGATAAAGATGACTAAAAAGTAAATAGAAAATGTTACAAATATGCTAACTTCCTCATTACGAAAATATATATTATTAATAAAAAGACAACCTTGACTAAATAATCTCGTTTCAACATTGATATTTCCACAATCTATCATAATTATTAAAGAGCTTCTAATATAAAAATATAAGTAAAGTTTGAATCCATATATTTAGGTTAGTCAAAAGGAAAAGAAGAGAGAACCCTAGAGGGTCAATAGTCAAATTTAACATAGAGCATCCCAACCGGAAGTAGCAAATCAAATTTGCTTGCAATTTTAGTGACAATATTTTTTTACAATAATTTTAAAAGGTAGAACGTACCGTACTGAAATTCTTTAGAGGGGAAATTGCTTTTGAAGCAACTATTTTATTTCGAAATCTCCCATGGGACCACTTGGCTGGAACGGTTCAGATTTGTTCCAGACAGTTTGGAATGAATATACGCGGTTGCTATAAAAGTCCAAGGGGCGACAAATACACGTAAGCAAACGTGTCGTAGGATCCAAGCAACGCGATTTATCGACATTATCGAGCCGTGTTCGACATAATTTAACTACCTCGGACAGGTGGCAACAGTAATTCCGTACTGGTGGGGGTCACTGAGTTGAATAGTCCTAGGGATTTAAATTTGATGGTAGTATGATCATATTTAGTAATTGAATGATGATGAAGAAGAATTTTTTTAATGTTCATGAAGCTAAAGATTGTCTATGGAACAATCGTTCGTTCGATCAAACTGACTTCTTCAATTCAATCTTTTTCTTACACAAAGTGATGATAAGCGTCTCCAATTTTCTAATGGACGTCTTGTTGAATAAATTATACAAGGAACCAACTATTGAGATGTTTATATACTGGTCATTGAGTCTTTGAAGACATTATAGTCTAAAATAAAATGTTTTTCTATTTCTACTTTTTTGGAAGTGCAAAAGATATACACTCTTTCCAATGAGATTAAATAGTCTAAGGAATGGAGAATATAAATCTTATATTATCTTCAAACTCTAAAGATTGGCAAGATTGCCCTAAATCTAATAAAGAGACAAAAATAATTAGGTGTTGGAAAAATTCAGGATTGTCACGTGGACAAATTAGAATGGGATTTCATCATGGGGTGTGCAGCTTATGAGGATATTGTAAGTAGTTTGAAAACAATTTGAAGGTGGACAATCTGAGCTGCACGACAACTTTCTTAGTCAAAATTCATAATAACAGAGCTGATCCGAAATTGTGTTGTTTCTGGAGCTCTTGATCCATTAGACCGTTTGATTTTATAGACGTTAATTCTACTCTTTTTGATACCATATCTTTTAAGATAGAAACTTAATCGTCTTGTCAATCTTTGTTTCCTCACATAACTCGTCTGTAAACTAGTATGAATATCCTCATAAACTATACATTCTATGATAAATTTTGCTCGACAGAACAAGTTGACTGTCAAATTGAAACCCTTGATGAGACCTGCGGACAAAGAAGCGGTGGTCACATGAGAAAGCGCAGGCGCCATTGACCGTATTCATCCTTCAAATTGGATGGTCGTCATTCGGTGGGACAGTTCAATTAAATTCTATCCCAACAAAGGGAGTTTACGCGTGATAAACACTGTTATCTATTTTCCGTAGTAACAACAATACTCATGCGCTCTAACTTCTTCTTCCTTCTCATTATGATGAAATAATTGTGGTCGTTTACTGCCCTCTTTGTCTGTGTGAACAGATCTTGTGGGTCTGCTTCTTTTCTTCTATATAAGCAGGGGCGCTGCAGAGTTATGAGGAGCAGGAGTTCACTCATAATAATCAGTTAAACTCTCTCTCAGTTTTGTGAGGATTCTCCATGCAAAATGTGGAGCAGGAGTTCACTCATAATAATCAGTTAAACTCTCTCTCAGTTTTGTGAGGATTCTCCATGCAAAATGTATGAAGATGGAGAATCTTTAGGATGTTTGGCTAAGCTGATAGAGAGTTTTGCGGATTTCTTACTTTTGTCAATCATTTTTATCTTTTGAGGATTCTCTGTCTTCATATAATATGAGATAATGGATGATATGAAGACGGAGAATCTTCAAAAGACAAAGATGGTAAAACTGAGAGAGCGCTTTGCAGATTTTCTGGGATATGAAATTGTTTTGTGGGGAGATGTGCAGATTTCTTACTTTCATCAGCATCTTTATCTTTTGAGGATTCTCTGTCTCTATATAATATGGGATAATCAATGGTATAGAGACGAAGGATCTTCAAAAGATGAAGATGGTTGGTGAAATTGAAAGGAGCATTACAGATTTTTTTGGAACGAGTGAAATTGTTTTGTATTATATAATGATTGAAGTTAATTTAGATTTATATTTCTGATTTGATATCTTTAATCTTTACAAATTTTGATATGATTGAAATGTAAAATTATTATTGATTATTTGATCTCTTGGATGCAGTGAGCTGCTCCCAGACTATCTGATTAGAGATATTAAATTTCCACAATCCATGTTGACAAATTTGTACTGTTTTTGTTTCTAAATTATGAACTGTGAAAATATAATTGCATTAACATTGCTTCTGGACTGATTGGGTGTTTGAGAATTGGGCAGATTAGTGGATCTGATGATGCTGAGAAATTTGATATTTTAGCTGAAATGTTGTGAACATCAATGCTGTGATGGGATATATCTGTAAGAGGTTCAAGGCACAATCTGCATGCTGCCATTAGCTTAGTTTTGGGTATCATTTTTTATTGCTATGTAAATGAAATTAGTTTAATGGTGTCAATTAATGAGATTATTTGCACTACAAAAATGCTATGACGTATTTGTTTACAATTTTTTGATTTCCACTGCATATTGTTTATTCTTGTTTTCTTAATTTTCTACTGTTTATTGTTACTTCTTTCTTAGGTTAAGTGATTGTTGGATTAATAGAAATGTTAATTTTTAATTCTTTTGGAGAGAAGTGTAGGAAAAAGAAGACACTTTTATCATAATGTCAAAGAATATATTAGGTAGAAAAGACGGTGGAAAAAAGAAGTCTGATAAACTTGTAATAGAAGCAATGTATATAGAATTTGAAAACTTAATAGAATGAATGAGAATAAACGTGAAGTACACAATATTTTATCTAGGGTAAAAAGTCATGTCCAATAACCTTCTTCACTATTGCATAAAAACTCCCAATACAATAATAAAGTTCTTACTTAACTCTTATGATTGTGCAAATATTGATGGACACATCAAAAGTGGTTTTCTAATTTCAATGTTATTGTAAAACTATAGGTGAAAATATAAAACCCATAAAAACACCCAACTTTTCTCCTTAATGTAACTATAAAATATGAAAAGTATACAACACATTTCCAACATTTTGTACTATTTAACCAGGGAAAATGTTATTTTTTTATTCTATTGTGATAGGCTCTCAACTTTGAATTCTTATCATTTTCTTAATTTCAAAGAATAATAAAACTAATCATTTCAACACCTCAGCTCACAAAAAATTGTATACACAAATTTCAACGACATATTTTATTTTACACTTATATGCTTTCACCTATGCAAAGCGAATAGGTGGCAAGTTCAAATCTTAAATGTTCTTTTCATAGCAAGACAATGCATCATGAAATAATAAAAAGACCTGGTGAACTTAAGTTTAGTGCTTGTAGTAAATAATGGCTAAAATCAATGACAAATGTTGACCAAACCTAAGATCAAAGTGTTAGGATGACAAGAAGGATGTTGGCTAAGGGCCTAGCCAATGGGTTGTGGTACAATATATAATTATGCCATGCCATCTTCAAGCCTTGATGTGCATTAAGATTTGAGAATGTAGATAAAATGCACGAGCACACCATATTGACATGGTTAATGGGACACATGGAGGCATTTGATTTAGCCCTTCCATAATGTGAATACACAAGTGTACCCAAATAAGAATCAAATAAGAATATTACACCAACATGTTAATTTTTTTCATGATCAACAACTATCATTACATGGTATTAAAATCTAGAGTCATAGGATAATTTGAGGGTGAAAATTTATAGGCTTATAGCTTGATCAATGAGTTACAACCAAATATAACTAACCACATCATACTTAAAGAGCCTTGGAGCATTCAACATACCTAAATTAAAATAAAAGAATATGTTCACTATTGATGAAATTAATAGGACACATGGAAAATGAAAATAAATGCTTAATGTATTGACCAAATAAACATTACCACAAATACCTATGGCCTACAAGATCTTAATAAATTAGCTCCATAGAGGATCAAATGAATCATAATAGCATTGATTTGTTTGTTATTAAATCTATGGTTGTGGAATAATGGGAAGTTGATGAAGGTGTAAGGCATAAATTGGGTGATGGGCTATGATGAATAAAATGTTGTGTCACCTTAAGTCTTTTGTGAGGCACATTAAATATTAAAGTTAAAAGGTTTGAGCTCAACAAAAATAAAAAGATGACATCCAACTAACATGATCATGACACATAACACCTAGGATGAAAGATTAATTGCAATAGGATAATAGAGGGGAGATAAATACCAAAAGAGAATAGGTGAATTGACAACTTGACACTAATTTATGGTCACCTTCCATGCTTTGAGAAATGATTCAACCCATAATTAATTTGTTATCTTAGGTCAATGTAAGAAAATATATAACATAAACAACAAGGATTATAAAAGGAAAGGCTCTTAACATTAAAATTAAATCTAAACCATGCATATAGTTTTGAGTTCATGCACCCACCATTGGAATATGAATTGAACACATACGATTTAAAAAGGGATTGTGGCAATAAAGTGAAGAAAATATAGAATGTGTAATATTTGAAAAAAGAGATAATGAACATGACATGTGGAACAACTTTATGGTTTATAAAAATGAGAGATTCAAGTAATCTTGATTATCTTAGTATAATTGTCACCAAAAACATAATACAATATCCAAAATAAATATCAACAAACATGAAATTTGAGTTTGGAGTCCAAGTATATAGAGCTAAGAGGTCTTAACACAAGGTTAACATATATATGAACATGAAATCTTGAAATAGGGTCAATCATGTACATGAATAAAGAGGTTTGTGACATGGCCAATCATATGCGATAAAAAGAGTCGATAGAGCCATACAAAACATATAGATTATAATTTAAGTCCATTTGTGCTAATTTCACAACTAGTACAAGCACACAAGAACAACATATATGAACTCTTGCACTCATTAACTTGAACATGGGCTAGGAAATCAAATTTGAACCACAAAATTATAGTGAATGGATTTTGATTGATAACACAATAATTATGCTAGAGTTTGAAAATTCTGATTATGAATAAAGAAAATCATGATGCAAGAGTATTAGGGATTGGATAATCTTGCATCATGAAAAAATTCCTTTCTATTTTTTATTTGGAAACATTTTAGATTTCTACATGCATAATACTCTTTCTATTTCCAAAACAATTACTAGAGATTTTTTTTTTATCTCTATTCCAAATATATTGCACATTTATGTAGTTCTTTAAAAAATTCACCAAAATGTTTTAATAATTGAAAACATTGATTTTTCTAGTAATTCAATTCAAATAGAAAGTTATAATCCTTTTAGGATTCATCACCACATCTCTATTTTTTGATCAGTACTTAAATAAATAATTAATATAGTGAATTCAAACCTAATGCCTTTTGTAGATATGGTTGATAATATCTATATTTTGGTAGTTTGGATGACATATCTCCATCTAAGTTGAGAACATAGTATTAATTTACTCTCTAGCTTTGATTCTTTGTTTAGCCCTGTAGCATCATAAATTGTATCCCTATACAATTTCATCCTCACCTAGGCCTCACCTTGGCGTTCTAGCCTTTAGTGCTCAATGCCTACTTTGATGCTACTCACGACCTCTTGAAATCTGCATTTTTAACTCATTATCGAGCCTCTATCCAATTTTGAGTCCTGATTGATGGGACCAAAATGCCCTGGATGCCTTGGTCTTGGCTCAAGACCAAGGCACCCTGACAACCCTGGTTCTCCCAAACAAAACCCAAAATAGGATCTCACAATGGTTACTTCATGTGGGCAATAAATTTGGCTCCATGTTAGCCTGCTTTGAAAATTTAAAAAATTAATGCACAGTTGGGTATTTTAGGAAGTTTGCCCCTCCTCATTTGGTAACCTCTAGATACATGTAACCTTAATCAACATCACAATGGCACTCTAGCAAAATCCATTCAAGTTTATGTGAGCAAGCATTCAAGCATTCATCAAGCATATAAGGAGATTGAGAATTCAAGTTCAAGCATTCATGATCATCAGTTTATGAAGACATTCTACATGATCTACTAAACCCTTGTGTGAGGATTCAAGCAAGCTTCATCAAGGTATCAAGTTCAATTTCAAGCATTTTCAGATCAGATCTAGCCCTTCCCTTAAAAGGAAAGCATTCTGGCATTTCAATTATCATTTAAATTTCAAGGTTATTTCCCAAACTGGTGTTTGACCTAAGTCAAACCCCTATTGAAATAAACCTATTTCCTTCAATTTGTGTGTAGGGTATTGTCTCAGGAGCTACGAGTGAGGAATTTGACAGTGTAGATGACAACAATCAAACTCATCTTTTCAAGGTGCAAAATCAGAGGACTAAGATGACCGACTCCACTTGGTCCTGGGAATTTTTGACGACCTTCTGATAGTGAATTCTGCATCATCCTAATCCAAAAAACATCAAGTTTCTCTGTCCTTGATATTCGAAGGACCAAGGCGACCTACTCTCCTTGATCTCAACAATTTTGCATGAACTTTTTGTCATAGGTTTTGATCTATTTTCCATCCTCAAATATAGGTTTATAACTTTTCATGATATCTCGAACATTCTATTATTGATATTTATGTCAATTTCTAATTGTTTGAACTCGATTTAACATTGCAATTTAACCCTAATTAAATTTTGTTTCAACTTAAACAAGGGAGGAATTAATTTGATCTATATTCTATCTTTTGAGGGTTGGATGCATCAAATTCAATCTCCTCCCTAATGTGAGGTACTCCCAAGCAAAATTAATAGCTTTAACAATTTAGGTGTTGAAGCCCTAATTTTCAAGACCTTACATTTTGGAGATCTTGTCATAACTCATGTTTATTTTTTATTGTTTATGCTTAGATCTATTTTTTTAGGCATTTAATTCAATTTACCTTTTATTCATGTACTTGAATCACATCAATTTAAAGGTTAAATTGACAAAACCCTAGATATTGTGTTAAAATTGATTTATGGGTTACATAATTTTTTAAATTATATGCTTAGATATGATTTTTATTATATATCCTTTTTATTCTTAGAAGAATTTCATTTTCAAATTCATAATTCACATTGCTTAATTCATTGGTTAATCAATCATTTTATAAAAAAGTTGCATTGTTTAATCACACATATAACTTTCATTATCAAAAAATTTACGATTTCAAATCTTTGTATTCAATATTTCCTTGTTTGTGCATGAGTTTTGTTACCCTTAGTCCTATTCCATGTGACCATTGGTACTTCCTCTAGTCCAACACATGACATATCTAACATCATGGAGCCCCATTCACCTCACACTTCTCATGATTAAGATGATGACTCACTAAATAGGGTTACTAATGCTCAATTGGGGAAGCTTGACATAGAATTTGACAATCTTCAACAATGGATGGGCCAAGAACACCCGAATAGTGAGGCAATCTCTTTTATTGAAAGGTTGAAGTGAATGGTTCAAAGTGATAAATTAGGTTTGGAAGTGTTACATGGAATTTCTCATATTGTTGATACCAATATTATGCCTATCAAAAGTTGCATTCAAGCTCTTGTTTATCTCATCCTACTAGTCAAGTTGAGCATTCCATTCCTATGACTACATCCTTGCCTAGTGTGCCTACATATACATCTCCTATCATGCCCACCTCTACACAAAATAATAATCCTACACATGTTAGTAATGGGGACAATCCTATTAATTCATACTCTTACATACCTCCTTCTGTGAGTCTTCCATTTTTTTCCCGACCATCTCCTCTACCAACATATCATAATGTTCCTCCTCTGTATTCTTAACCTCCAACTACCTACAATAACATTACTCCTCCATCACAATCTAATATGTCCAATTCTAACCCATTCACCAAATCCACTATCAATAACCTATCTCAAAGTGTTTCATCCTTACAACAACAATTGGATTCATTAACCCAATCCGAGTTCAATTTTCCCACTTATGATGTAGCAAGCTCACTATCCGATGAGATTGTTCGTGTAGTTTCTCTTAAGAATGTGGAGATCCCTTAATTAGAGTTATACAATGGAAAATGTGACCCCTTGACTCAAGTGAAGATATTCCAAACCTTGTGTAGTGATTTATCTCATGACCAAAGACTCATGAAAAAATTATTTACCCAAACCTTTAGAGATAAAGATTTGCAATGGTATTGCTCTTTGCCTCCTTATTCCATCAATTTTTTCAACAATTGGCTAATGCTTTCATTCAACAATTTCAAAATAACATTGGTCCTAAAAAGACTTTGACTAATTTGATTCATTGTTAGCAAGGAGTTAAAAATTGCCCGATTTCATTGGTAGATATAAATATTTGCATTCACAGATTTCTTATCCTGTGCCCGATCACGATATTCAAAGAATTTTATTAGTAATTTACAAAAGGATATTAGAGTTAAGATTCTATTTTTTGAATCCACCTCTTTTACACAATTGTGTGTATTGGTTCATAACTATCAGCTTCAATTGAGCCAATTTGAATCATCCCCTTCAATGACTCGAGTTGATAAGAATGAGAGCCCTCAACAATCATTTCCATAATTTAACAAGCACAACAAAAGTTTCACTGAGATAAAAGATAACTCTTCTAACAACATCAACACTCAAGTGATAGCCACAACATAAGGTGTAGCCCCTTTATCCAAATACTTTGGAACATAATTAACTCCTATTTTTTGAGTCTTGGCATAGCATAATGTTGAGGTTGATTAATTCTTATGTGTTGCAACTTCCTCCCATCAAACTTATAGATGACTTTAAGCATCTAACACCTTCCTTTGACCACAAAAACTTTTTGCCAATACCATCACCAAGAAGGTCATGATACTGAGAAGTGTTATAAGTTGAGGTATACGATTCAACACCTTATTAATAATAATGTTATATCTATAGCTGGTGTGAATGATAAAGGGAACAAATCTGTAGCACCTCCTAATCAAAACCTCTAAATCTTCACCAACCCTTTGCCTTCCCACTCTACCAATGTTGTTGAGACTAAGCCACTTGCATTATTTCCCAATGAATTTGGTGTTGAGTTCAATAATGTTGTGAACCTCATTGAAAAACCTTAACCTAAAGATGAATCATGCATCACCTTTGATCCTAGTGAGACTATTGTTGCACTTGTTGAACCATTATAAATTTTGCAAAGATTAAAGACAAAATCTCACGAGGGGTGCTCATTGATCCAATATGTATGGTGAATGTTATTACTAAAGAACATCTTTTTATTTAATAAGTGCATCAAGTTACATATGATAAATTTGATGTTATGATCAAGGTGTATGATGGTTTTTATTGTTCTACTATTGTTTCTGTTACTCTTCTTGTTGAGGTTGGTACTAAGTGCTGTAAAGGGGAAAATTTGATTTGGCAATTTACAACATAGAAGGAGAAATCACCAAATCAATTTTCTCTTTGGGGGAGGATTCCTTTACATTCAAAAGAGGGAAGGAATCCACTAGATTCAATCACAAATCAGATAAGGACTGAATACTATGTGGATTGAGAGAATATGATGTGTTTTTCCCTCTTTTGTAAGTTAAAATGCTGATTTAGGGTAAAGTGCTGAAATTGAAGACAAAACTGAGAAAATACTGAGCTATAGGCTTAGAATTTTTTTGTGCAACTGGATATGAGAAATATGAGCTTATTCAGATCTGCCTTGTGAAAATTCCCTGAAAAAGCAGGGACCGTGGCACTGCCTCTTGGTCCTTCGAATTTTTTGCATGTCGAAAAGGGTTTTTCCATCTCTGTGTCTAAAGCTTATTTCTAGAAGTATAGCTATGTACTTGTTTCCTGCACACAAAAAAGAAAGGGAAATAGGTTGGGAATAGGGGCTTTCCTTTGGTCAAACCCCAATTTTGGAATTAACCATGAAATTGAGATAAATGTAATTGAAATGACTGAAAGGAAATGTTCTTTTGAGGGAGATGTTGAATTATGACTGAAAATGAAATGATTATACCTCCTTATATATGTCGCAGTCCCACCTCCCACCTATTCTAAATGAAAATTCCTAGCATCCTATATCTCTTAACCTAATGTGGTTTCTTCCACTCCCCCCCTACAAGGGAAGAAAAGAAGCCTATGTTGATTGATCCTCAACCTTTGCAAGTCTTGTGTAAAACTAAAAGAAACTGTTGTGTGAGAGAACACTAATAGAGATGTCATGCCAAGGCTCATGAAATTTATTCTCAAACCATTTACTCCTTGAAGATACCAAATGTTGACTTAGTCCTATTTGTCCAACCTTCACCTAACCCTAGGGAGGAAGTTCAACTGAAATCACCAAAGTTAAAGATGCTTAAGAAAAATGATGGTTCAATTTTTTTACGTGTTTTAAAGATCCTATTGTGATTAATTTAGATGATGATATGGATGATGACAATAATTTTGTTCACGCTAATAATGTTGACCCTAATATTTTTGATGATGTGTATGAACTTGTTGAGATTAATCATGAATTATCTTCACATCTTTCAAAAGTATTATTCCTAGCTCCCAGTGACAAAGTGACACATCATTAGAGAATGGTCCTTGTTTGGAACTTGTAGTAGCTCTATCTACTATGCTCACTATTTCTCCTCTTTCATATTGTCCACCATTCCTAAATGATGTTAAGCAAGATTAGGAGAAGGTTGATTTTCTCGACTAGCTTCATCTGTGCCATAGATTCTTATTTGTTTTTGCTTGTACGTAATGTGCTTCTTGATATACCTTTATGTTGTGTTAGGTTCACTTTAGATGACCCTTGTTTCTTTTTTGGTGCAAGGTAATAAGAGGTTGAATCTATTGTGAAATTCCTTTATTTGTATCTCAATTGTTCTATATATTGTATCAATCTTATGTCATACATGTGCTATTGTTTTTAAATGTGCCTTTGTGATGTCTACTTGGGGACAATGAAAAGTGTTGAGATCTCTTTTTTGACTCTTCCATGTTGACTCAAAAAGAGATTTGGTTTTTTTAATCTTACGTGCTCTTCTTCTATTGTGTTTGTAGTTCCACCACCTTTGGGGGATGAGGTCAATTTAATTTATTACTGATATACATTATTTATCAAACCCAGCTAGTGGATCTCTTATGTGCTTTTTCTTTATGTTTTTTTGACCATTTACCTTTGATTTGTCCTTTCTTGGGGGCATCTCATTGTGGTAACGTGCTTGTTTTTTTGGATGAATGCACGCCACCTTAAAGCAACTGCTCTCGGTAAGGTGTACACAATCTCTTTAACATGGGGGCATACACTTTGATCAATGTTACACTTCATGAACACACCACAAGACTTGGTTTATGCACTTTGTTCACACACCATGACATGTTTGGTGCATGTTGCAGTACCCGTTTTCCAATTAATTTGATTCAATGTTCAAGTTTCTTTGCAAACTGAGCCTTTTTCTTTGTAATATTTTTCAAAATTTTCAACTTAACATGACTCATAGTGAGCACAAGCCTTGCTAGGCCAAGAATAGTTATGCTCTTTCTATCCTCTTTATGTGTTGCTCATTTTATCTAGATCTTATATTTATGAGATCCTAAGTCCCTAGGGGCTTAGTGTGTCTTGTCTCTTTGGTATCTTGATGAAAGTTTTTCAATGTGACTTTATACTTTACCGTGTGTATGGGCATAAGTAAATACTCCCACAAAAGTGGGGGCTAAATGTAGCATCATAAATTGCATCCCTATACAATTTTGTCCTCACCTTGGTGTTGTGGCCTTTAGTGCTCAATGTATGCTTTGATGCTGCTCACACCCTCTTGAAATTTGCATTTTAAGCTCATTATCTAGCCTTTGTTCAATTTTGAGTCCCGATTGATAGGACCAAGGTTCCCTTACCACCTTGGTCCTCCTAATCAAGACCCAAAATAGGACCTCAGAATGATCACTTCATGTGGGCGGGGAATTTGTCTTCATATCAACCTACTCAAAAAATTTAAACATTTAATGCATGGTTAGGTATAAAAGGAAGCCATCCCCCCTCATTTGGTAACCTCAATCAAGATTCAATGACATTATAGAAAAACCAATTCAAGTCTATGCAAGCAAGCACTCAAGTATTCATCAAGCATTGAAGGAGAAGTCAAGTTCAAGCATTCATGATCAACATTCTATGAAAACATTCTACATGCTCTCCTAGACCCTTGTGTGAGGATTCAAACAAGCTTTATCAAGGTATCAAGTTCAATTTCAAGCATTTTCATATTAGATCTAGCCTTTCCCTAAAAAGGGAATAATTCCACTTCAATTCCATTTCAATTATCATTTCAATTTCAAGTTTAATTCCTAAATCGAGGTTTGACCTAAATCAAACCCTCATCAACAAACTGTAATGGTGAAAATTAAGGTTTCACCAATTAAGATAACAAAACCACTAATTTTACTTGAGAGACCGCCATATTGAAAGAGGGATGGACCTAATAGATCCAGGCTTAATCCGAATTGGAAAAATTCTAAAATTTTGATTAGGTTCACTTGGTTAGGGTTTAGTTCCTCTTTCTAAGTTGAATTGTGAAAATGCTGAATTTAGGGTAAAAAAAGTGATTATTGAAGAGATTAGACATAATTAGTGAGCTACAGTCATCGTACAAAGACACAAACATGGATAAGGGTAAAATAAAATGTTTTGGATCTGTTCCTAAAAGTTTGGCCTAATTTTTCTGGACTAGGGCTCATCAATTCGCCGTGGTCCTCCGAGTTTCTCACCGTCAAAAGGTGAACCTGTTCGTCTCTACGAATCTTGTCAATCCTCCCGGACATAGATCTATACCTATTTACTACACATAGAAATAAAAGGGAAATTGTTGGGAATAGGGATTTGCCTAAGTCAAACCCCAGTTTAAGAATTAACCTTGAATGAAATAATACAAATACTAGAATAAATGCTAGATAGATATACCCCAGATCTACAATTGTTGATGATGATGCTTTTCTCTTTGAATGTAATCACAAATGTTATATGAAATGGCATGGACATGAAAAAACCCTAATCACACACACATGATTGCGTAGGAATGATGTAATTTTTCTCCAAAATGGTTGAAGAATGAATATGCAGCCTTGTAGATATATAAAAATTCTTGATAATGGATGCTTCACGGATGCCTGAATGATAGGAATGGAGACTTATATTTCTTAGGTTAATTTAGGTTGATAAAATGTCTTTATATAGGGGTTTCTAGGTAAATTATTGATTAGGCCAACCTCCAATGGTCATGCAGAGCCACAAAGATCAAAAGTTAACATTGAGATATAGCCTTGAACCCATTTTAAATTGGGGCTTGATTGAGCTAGACCATGGCATTTTGGGGCACTATGTTCTAGACCAGGGCATTGGTCCCACCTCAAACATGACCAAAACAAAGCTAAAATGGGATGGGTATCCCATGGTAGGACCCACAAAAGGTTGTTCATGGCCTCAAAGTTGGAAAATAGACACAAACAAACCTAGAAAGGTGATGTTGATAGGACACATTAAAGTAGGGGCACAAACATGAGATGTAAATTGGCCCAGTGACAATTTACAATGCTACATTTATCCCCCACTTTAACGAGAGTATGAGCCTATGCAAATACTTGTGGTAAAGTAGATGAAAGATGAAAGAGAGGAGCAATTAGGAGTGCAATCACAAGGAGATAAGACATAACAAATTTTGAGGAACTAAGCCCCCAATCTTAGGATCTTAACTCACACAATCACATGGAAGGGCACACAAAACAAGACAAAAATGAAAAAGGCAAACAAAGACAAAAGGGAAAAGACTCACAATGCAAAAGATAAAAAATTAAAAAACAAGACCTCAAGTCAAATAGCCGAAGAGACCTTGATAATAAAATGTATCAATAACTAATATCATTCTTGAAATGTCATCACAAAGACATAAGCAATCACATAAAAAGAGCAAGAGCACACATCAACCATGAACTACAAATAGAAAATCTATGAGCTCATGATGAGAAGAAAAGAGAGAAGACATGAATATCACACTCTAGAGTTGTGTTTTTTATAGGTGATCCATGAGAAGAAGAGTGAGAGAAGACATGGATACACATTCTAGTTGTATTTTTCTGGGTGATCCATTTTGGGGAGGAGAATAGATATAGTCTATCCGTGTTTTGCTAGTTCCACTCATCCTATTGTGTGTCCAACTATTTGGTTTCATGTATTAAGAATCTCATGTAGACATTTGTTTTCTCTGGTTTTGATCATGCAACAACCCATGTAAGACATGAAAGGAAAAATGCAAACATGTGTCTGGTATCGAGAACATATCGTGTACAAGTTTGTTTGCTCTGATTTTGAGAGTGTATAACCCTGTGTAAGACAAATATATGCTTGGTTTCAAGGAAATCTTATGTAACTCTAGTTTCAAGAATGTGCACCCCGTATAAGACATATATAAATTCTATGTATAGTTTTAGGCATAAAAGATTTTATGTAAGCGTTTGTTTTCTCTAGTTTCGAGAATGAACACCACATTTAAGACATGCAAAAATATAGTACAAAGAGGGCAATATGTATGCCTCGCCTTCATATGTCAATATAGCCCAATGTTGGTGTTTTAAGAAATCTATAAACAAGGATACCCACCTCCAACATCAAGGAGATATCCTTTGAAACAACACTGTTCATAAATCCAAGCTAAAGAGGCAATACTCTTACAAGCGAGGATAGGATAGTTGAAAAATAGATATCTTGCAACAAGTGTAAAGAGGATCCTTGGAGGAGATGAGATCTTTTCTCAAAAGACATCTACCTCCAAGAGGAGATTTTGAACAAATATAACATCTTCTACCAAAAGAAGGGAAGGAGAGTAAGAACACCTACCTTTCTCCTATTTTTGGGTAAAGGGATTCTTGATGAAGGATGACACACTTTTGACCCAATGTGAGGGGTTTGTTTATAATGCATATACATGGCCAAGTGAAAAAGAGGTTGTAGTCAAGGATACACACCTCTTGCATAAGAGAGAATCCTTGAGAAAACAACTTCACACAAGGAATGACATCAAATCATAAGGAAACATTTCTCAACATTGGAAAAGTGGAGCCTCAAAAAGGATAAGAAAGATCAATGTCCCTAAGTGTAGGGACAATGAGACGAATTACACAACCTCCAAAGAGATATTATACATAAACAAATGCATAATATACTCATATAGATCCACTTGGTCTTGGAAATTTCTAATGACCTTTTGACAGTGGATTTTGTGTGTCATCCTGAAACAAAAAACATCAAGTGTTTGCCCCCAATATTTGGAGGTGTTGAAAGTATGCATTGATGTAGTGTTGTGGTTGTCATTGATGTCAAACTTGTTGTTGTAGATTGGTCTGGAATGTCTATGGTTTGGAGTATATGTGGTGCAAAGTTATATTGTTGTGTTGTTTATGTTGTGATTGTTCTATTGGTTGTTTCGAAAGTGTTTGGGTCCAGAATTTGTTGCTAGTGTCGAGTGTTGTTGTTATCTTCATTGGATATGATTTTGATATTATGAATATGCTAGTTTTGTGGTCTAGAAACATCTTTGTGTTCTCCAGGTTTTGTGGCATTAATCATTATTGGTTGTGAGATTCTATGTTTGACCTATCCTTAGGTTCGGATATGATTTATGAAAGTATGTTTGATATGTTATGGGTCTCACCATAGCGTGTGGAGATTTGAATTTGAGTTATTTACATTGTAAAGTATGTTGTTAACTGTTAATTGCTTATATGGATGCGTAGTGTGTGGATATGTTGTTGTCTATATTTTGATGATTGTGGATTGGTTAATTGATCTTTGGAAGATGTGTTTTGGTTCCCTGTTTCTCTTGGAGTGGATCAATGTGTATACTTTCAGTTCGGAAAGTGTATCTTGATTCAAGCTGACCTAATTTAAGCTTTGATGATCTATCTTGTATATAAGGATGAGTGTGATTGTGTTAGATGATGTGTATGATAGAGTGTGGTGATGATGTTGAGGTGTGGAGTGTAGATGTATGATGCAGAGATAATCAATGAGGTTCAGTAAAGAGCAGAAGAAGAGTTGTGTTCCAATGATATGCAAGTCGTGCTGAGAATGTAACAAATATTTGAGATAGAGTGTTGGTAGTTAAGATTAGAGTTGTGAGTGTTGATGTTGTTCACTTGATGCATAGTTCAAGGACAACTTCATGATTGGGATATCCTTCTTGTCATATCATTCTTGTATCTTGCCAAGAGTACAATTAGCTTCAAGTTTTGCAAGTCCTCTTTTGTATCTTGTCCCATGAGTAGTTAACCTTGGTGTGCAAGTCCGGAGCAGTTAGCTCTTTTCTTTGTAATATGATATACACAGTGGATATATTTTTGTGGGCTGGTGCTCACCGTGATTTTTCCTTGTTTGGTTTTTCCACATATAAATCGTGGTGTTCATGTGTTGGATGTGTGTTGAAGTGTAATTATTTATGTGGTATATTCAATATTTATTATAGATTGATTCACCCCCCCTCTCAGTCCTACCTTGGGTTCACCAATTGGTATAATAGCAAGATTCCTCTTGAGTAATCTTAACCACACTAGGTAGATTCGGTATGGTGTAGGATGTGCACTACAAAGTTCCTATATTTAATGGTATAAATTTTCCATACTAGAAGGAGAGAATGGAGTCACATTTGGAGACATTGTAGAATGACATTTGGGAAATCATTTAGACTAGATATACACCTTTGCAAGGTGGTGCTCAGACTGAAGATGAGATAAAGTTGAAGGAGGCTAATGCAAAGGATAGAGTGATAATCCTTAGTTGTATAAGTGACTCAGTGTTTGAAAGAGTAAAAGGATTGAGGGAAGCAAAAGATGTATGTGAAAAGCTATGTTCGGCATATGAAGGAGATCCAAAGACAAAGCAAGCTAGGTTGATGAATTTAAAGTAAAAGTATGAGTACCTGAGAATTCTAGAAGATGAAAGCATTGGGAACTACATTCATAGAGTGACTGATCTTGCTAATGGCCTTAGAGCTGTCGATTGGCATTTAGAAGAATGTGATGTTTTTCATAAGATCTTGCCAACTTTGCCTAGTTCCTACAAGTTGTAAAGATGTGATATAAAAGAGAAATTATTTGAGTAAATATACTATTGATTAGCTTATTGGTACTTTAGCAACCTATGAGATTTTAGAAATGGAGAAAGAGAAGAGAGAAAAGAGAGAAGCATCATTTAATGTTTCAAGACTTGATGATCCAGAATGCAGTGGAGATCTAGATGAAGCTGAAGCAGATTTTGTGACAAGATTGAAATGAGGCACTGGAAAATACAAAGGTAAGTTACCTTTGAAATTTTTTTCTTGTTGTAGAATTAGAAATTATGCTTCTAGTTGCACTTACAAAGAAGAATAGAAGAAATCAAATGTTGATGACAAGAAGAACCTGTTTAAGAGACACAATTTTAATAGAAGAGAGAAGAAGGGCTTATGTTCTATTAAGGACCATACATCATAAGACAAAGTTGATGAAGATTCAAATGAAGAATCCCTATTTCTGACAATTGAAAATAAGGAGAACACTAGAGAAATCGGAAGAAGAGAAATCAGTTAAGACTACATTGCATGCTAAGATAGAACCAAATATATGGATTATTGACTCTAAATATTCAAATGATATGACCAATGATAAAGACAAGTTTATTAACCTCGAGAAGTATGATGGAGGATCAATGAAGTTTTCTGGAGAAGATGGTATAGCTATTTGAGGTATTGGAAGCGTTTCTATTGATGGTAAGGATAAATTGACAATGTTTGTTATGTTGAAGGATTAAGACACAGTTTGTTAAGTGTTAGTCAAATGTGTAGAAAAGGATATGAAGTTTTGTTTAGTAGCACTGAATGTGTGATAAAAAAGGATAAGATTGGTAAAAGAGTTGTAGAAGGAATAAGAATAGGTGTAAATGTATATGATATCAAGGATAAAGAGGAGAACAAGTATTTGCTAGTGTAGAAGGTTGAGATTGTTCTAGTTGTTCCAGAGAAGACAATTGATCCAAAAGAAAACAAAGAGAAGGAATCAAATGAAGAAGAAAAAGAAGAAGAGGAGGATTCAAAGAAAGTTCTTGCTAAGTATGTTCAGAAGCATCATTCAAAGAATTAGATAATTAGAGATAAGGCAAAAGGTGTTCGGACAGGAAGGAAGATTGTAGAAGCTCAACGTCAAGCTAATTACTATTTTATATCTATGATAGAGCTGAAGACTTATGAGGAAGAAAGCAAATATGAGATTTGGGTAAAAGCAATGGAAGAAGAACTAAATCAAATTCAAAAGAAAAAGACTTGGGAATTGGTACCTAGACCGATGGACAAGAATGTAATAGGAACTAAGTGGGTATTCAAGAATAAGTTGAATGAGCAAGGATAGGTGATCACAAGGAATAAAACAAGGCTGGTATGTAAAGGATAAATTCTCAAAGGTATAGACTTTGAATAAATTTTTTCTCTAATAGCAAGAATGGAAGCTATTCGTATGTTTCTTGCATTTTCTTCTTACAAGAACTTTAAAGTTTATCAAATGGATGTCAAATACACATATTTGAATAGAGATCTAGAAGAAGTTTACATTGAACAGCTGGATGGATTCAAATTGATAGAAGATATGGATATGGTATGCAGACTAAAGAAGGCATTGTATGGACTTAAACATACACCCAAATCTTGGTATGCAAGATTGGATAGGTATTCGTTTCAACAAAATTTTAGGAAAGGTACAACAGACGATAATCTTTATTTCAAGATTGATGGAGATAAATTGTTAATTGTTATAGTTTATGTTGATGACATTATATTTGGAGGAGATGATAGTCTATGTAAAGAATTTTCTAAGAAGATGCAGAATGAATTTGAAATATCAATGATTGGTGAGTTGTCTTTCTTTCTTGGGTTGCAATTCGTTTAATCAAAAGATGGAATTTTTATTTCTTAGAGCAAGTATGTGAAGGAAATGTTCAAGAAGTTTGGTTTTGATGATTGCAAACCAGTTACAACTCCTTTAACTATTGGATGCAAGTTGAGAAAAGATGAATAGTCTCTGGAAGTTGAATAGAAGAAGTACAAATTAATGATTGGTGGATTATTGTATTTGACTACGTCTAGACTAGATATCATGCAGGTCGTGTGTCTGGTAGCTAGATTTCAAGAAAATCCGAAGGTAACACATGAGCAAGCTGTAAATAGATTTTTTCAGATATTAGAAAGGTATTGTGAATTATGGACATTGGTACAAAAAAGGTGGATATTTTATTTTGAAAGCCTATAGTGATGCAGATTGGGCTGGAAGTGTTGACGAACATAAGAGTACTAGTGGTAGTGAATTATTTTTAGGGGACATATTGGTCTCTTAGTTCAGTAAGAAATAAGATTCAATTTCCCTATCTACTGCTGAAGTAGAATATATTGTAGCAACATCTTTTTGTACTCAGGTAATGTGGATGAGACAAACTCTTAAGGATATCAAGGTAACATATGATGAAGCAGTTCCTATTATGTGTGATAATACTAGAGCAATAAACATTTCAAAGAATCTAGGTATGCATTCGAGAACACAACAGATTTCAATCAGATATCATTATTTAAAGGAGAAAGTTGTTGAGAAGGAAGTTAGATTAGAATACATCTCTATGAAAGAGTAGGTTGCAGATATTTTCACTAAGGCATTGACGAAGGATAGATTTGAGTTTCTTCGGGAGAATCTTGGGGTCATTGCCCCTCTTTCTTATAGCTACATACATTATGGGGATGCATCTCTCCAGTGGGAGTTTTTATGCCTATTTTTTTTCTTGGATTGATGTTGTGACTACTCTCAGGGGGAGTAGTCGTGTGTGTAGTGTTGCTATGACCTTTGTCCTTGATTGAAAAGGGGGAGAGATTGAGTAAGTCTTGGAAAATGGGGAGAGATTGAGTAAGTTATGAAAAAGGGAGAGATTGAGTAAGTTT
This sequence comes from Cryptomeria japonica, assembly GCF_030272615.1. NCBI lineage: Eukaryota > Viridiplantae > Streptophyta > Pinopsida > Cupressales > Cupressaceae > Cryptomeria > Cryptomeria japonica. The sequence continues at coordinate 102,230,602 of NC_081409.1, read as the reverse complement.
GATATGTTGGGAGAGATTGTGATTGAGTTAGTAGTTTGGAGATTGAGAGAGATAGTGCAAAAATGTGATGTATATTTTTGGAGAGATATTGAGCAGTATTATTCTTCTTTGAGGTGCATGTGTCATCAAGTCTTGCTATCAATGACAAAGGGGTAGATTGTTGATAGTATGCATTAATGTGTTGTTGTGGTTACCATTAATGCCAAACTTGTTGTTTCAAATTGGTTCAAAATGTCTATGGTTTGGAATGTTTGTGGTGCAGAGTTATCTTGTTGTGTTGTTTTTGTTGTAGTTGTTCTAATGGTTATTCTATAAGTGCTTGGGTCTGAAATCTATTATTGTTATTGAGTGAAGTTTTTTATTAAGGCAAAAATAGGTTTTTTAGGGACCCGAAACCCTTTTTGAATGAATATGGAACCCTCAACTAGAATGTTGTCATAAAAAAAGGAACATGAAAGCACCAAACAACCATGGGTTATTTTGGCTCCCATAGCCATATACATGGGTTTTAAAAATAGGCTCCCACAACCTAAAATAAAATTTGCAAGAAGAACAACCAACAACCAGCCTAAAACCAGCCCCCAACCTAGAACCATCAAGATTTACATTTAGAGCTACTCTTGTGGGAGCGAAGAGTAATGTCAAAAGAGGGCTTAGATAACTTAGATTTCTTACCCTTAACAAAAATCTAGCTCTCTTCCACTTGCACTGCCTTACCATGCCAAGCCAGCGAAAGACCACCATTATCCTGAGACTGAATGCCTGTAGAAAGAGTCTCCACCGTCTCAGAGATAACATCATATTTCCTCCCTACAGGCATGACATTGTCAGAAAATCCACCAAAATTGATAGCCCGAATGCTATCACAAGAAATTGCAGCCTAAGGCCCATTCCCTCTCTCTTTAGGGGTTTCAACATGAAAATCTTGCACAACTTCAACAACCCCACCATTTGTGACATCTAGAGAGGATGCCACAAGACCCTATGAATCCATCGCAACCACTTGAGAAAAAATCCTATGTTGCTCAGATTTCTTCTCAACCATATAATGTTGTTCAAAAGCACCTTTCCACCATGTAGCCGTCATTGGTTTTTTATCAAATGCATATTGTGCGGCCGAATGACCTATTTTAAAACCTCTTCTACACCAGAAGGGTATCCCTTCATAGTCCAAAGATTGAAATCAACAACCCTTAGAAGATTTAAGTAATATCTCAGCAGACAACCCTTTTGAAACATCCATTTCAACTAGAATGCGGGCAAAGGTGGAGCGAAAAATATCAGATGATTCATCATCCACCATCAAAAAATCTTCAAGGGCTTCACCCACTTCCTCTAAAAGAGAATCAACCCATAAATGGAGGGCAAGATCAAGAAGCCGAACCCAAATCGAGATCTTGTTAAACGTTTCAAGAGAAGGGTTGAAATCAAAGTGTCACGGTTTAATGATCAACAAAAATATATCCCCCTAGCTAAAATAATGATCACATAAGATTTTATTTCTATTCTGAGCATTCTCAAACTTTACAATAAAAAACCCTTTACGCATGAGGTAAATATGAAATTTACCAGTAATGAGAGGCTCCCAATGTTATGAGATTCAAGTATGCAACTGGGGGAGGGTAGGCCAAAAACCCCTAAATCGACATATCACACCTTGTGTGGAAAAACAAGGAAACATTATAATCTATTTCCTCTTTTGTCTCCACTTTCAGTGTAATGGAAATGGAATTTGCAACAAGAATGAATCCACCATCAAACAGTCGTCTCCCTTGCCGTGAGCTCAAAGCCTCACTAGTCCACCTCTGCCTGACATACGTAGCTGCACTAGAACTGGTGGCGGCATTTGGAAAAAACCTAGCATCGGTAGATGACAAATTCTTCAAACCCCTTTCAGAGTAGATGACTGTGTCTCCTCACTAGAAAACTATTGTCCTTTCCCCTTCTTATCTAGCATGTTGCATGCCCTGCGAACTACTAGCAACCTGAGTTGTAGACTTCCCCAATCGATCTCTCTGCCCAAAGCTCCCACCTAAACTCCCCATTCGAACTGGTGTTGAGTGTTATTGTTATCTTCATTCGATATAGTTTTGGTATATGAATATGATGGTTTTGTGGTCTGGAAACATCTTTGTATTCTCTGAGTGTTGTGGGATTAATCGTTGCTGGTTGTGAGATTCTATGTTTAACCCATCCTTAGGTCTGGATATGATTTGTCGAAGCATGTTTTATATGTTATGGGTCTCATCGTAGCGTGTGGAGATCCAGATTTGAGTTATTTGCATTAGAAAGTATGTTGTTAACCATTAAGTGCTTATATGGATGCGTAGCATGTGGACATATTGTTGGCTATGTTCCGATAATTATGGATTGGTGAATTGATCTTTGGAATATGTGTTTTGGTCCCCTCTTTCTCCTGGAGTGGATCAATGTGTGTATTTTTAGTTTAGAAAGTATATCTTAGTTTAGGCCGACTTGGTTTAAGCTTTGATGATCTATCTTGTATATAAGGATAAGTGTGATTGAGTTAGATGATGTGTATGATGGATTATGGTGATGATGTTGAGGTGTGGAGTGTAGATGTATGATACAAAGATAATCAATGAGGTTTAGTAAAGAGTAGAAGAAGAGCTATGTTCAAATGATATGCAAGCTATGCTAAGATTGTGACAGAGATTTGAGATAGATTGTTGGTAGTTGAAATCAGAGTTGTGAGTGTTGATGTTGGTCACTTGATGCAAAGTTCAAGGACAACTTCATGATCATGAGAGCCTTCTTTTCATATCATTTTTGTATGTTTCCCTAAGTGCAGTTAGATTTAGTTTTGAAATTCCTCTTTTGTATCTTACCCCATGAGCAATTAGCCTTGGTGTGCAAGTCCAAAGTAGTTATCTCTTTTCTTTGTAATCTGATATACATAGTGGATATATTTTTGTGGGCAAGTGCTCATCGTGGTTTTTCCCTGTTTGGGTTTTCCACACATAAGTATTGATGTTCACATGTTGGATGTGTGTTGAAGTTTAATTATTTATGTGGTATATTTAATATTTGTTTTAGATTGATTCACCCCTCTCTCAGTCCTACCTTGGTTTCAATAGGAGGACTAGGATAACCTGCTCCTCCCAGTCCTAACAATTTTGCTTGAACTTTTTCGTCATAGGTTTTGATCTATTTTCCATCCTCATATCTAGGTTTATAGCTCTACATGATAATTGGAACATTCTTTTACTATTATTTTATGTCAATTTCTCATTGTTTGTCCTAGATCTAGCATTGCAACTTAATCCTAATCCAAATCGATTTTCAACTCAACCAAGGGAGGAATTAATTTGATTTGTATTCTATCCTTTTAGGGTTTGATCCATCAAATTCAATCTCCTCCCTAATGTGAGGTGGTCCCAAGCAAAATTAGTGGCTTTATGAATCCAAGTGGTGAAACACCAATTTCAACACCATACAAGCCCCTTCTAGACATTTTTTGTATTAAAAAAATCATGTTACAACTATGTCAACATTTGTTATCATTGCTTCCAATGTTGTGGAAAGGGATACATGATGTTGGCTATATATTGAAGTCCTCAATCATGCCACTAACTCAAAAATTCTAGCTTTGTTATCTTCTAAATGCCCTAATAGATCATCTTGGCTAGCTTGTTGAGGGTTTCTATGAGGGGCTGGAGGGTCGGTCATCCTAGGGTTTTTTTTGGCCATATCTTCATTCAAATTTTGTTGAGGATCAAGATTCACATGATTTTCTTGCAATTTTAAAAAAAAAATGAAATTGATAAAAAAAAATCTTTTTTTTGAAAATTCAAATCAAAATTGAATATAATGGATAAAATCTGCCCCTTACCTCATTTGTGGCTTGGTATATTTGCAGGGGAGTGAGATCTTCTTAGAACATGATTATGCTTTAGGGTGTTTTGGGTGAGAAAATCTCGCAGAGAATTGTGGGGCATGAGTATAAAAAAGACCGGATCATTTTTTTAAAAAATAAAATTTAAATCAAAATAACCTAATCAGGTTATTCTTATTAAAGAAAAGCAATTAAGTTTTGTTTATTTTGATTAACTTGATTGCGTTTTTTTAATTTTCAATAACCTGTTTGGGTTTTGTTTATTTTCAATAACCTGATCATGTTTAGGCTTAGATTTTTTGAGTCTTAACACATATGCAGTTTTTGAATTTTCTAAAACCACATACGTGTTTTGTTCATTTTAGGTATTTTTTTTATGAATGGTCACTAAATTGTCTATCATCTTGGTGCACTTACCCAACACACGTGGTTTATATGTTTCATTCATTTTAGGCATTTTTGATGAGTGACCACTAAATTGTCTAGCATCTTGGTGCACTTACCCTTACCTATAAAATTACTCAATGGAAAAGATGTAGAGATTTTTTTCGTCAATATATATGTATTGGGATTGTCATACAATATTATGAAAAGTGAAGAGATAAGAAAAGAACAAATATGTGCTCTTTTTACTGATCCTATAATCAAAGACCCTCTTCTCTCAAATTCAAAGAGGTTTCCAACACATTGGTGTAACCATGATGCTATAAAAAGTTATTTTTGGAATAGGTGGTGGATGGTATTTGACAAACCTTCTTGTAATAGGTATGACGTGTCACTCTATTTCCGTAGAAAACTATACTATGAGTTTATCCTTAATCAAATGCCCAGTTACTTTGATATGATGGTCTTCCAAGGTAGAGGTGAAGGATTTTCCCAAGATAGACCACGTGCTCAGTAGGTTGATAGTGTCAAAATTGAAGACCACTAGCACACAAGCCTATTCATCAGGTGATGGTTCCAACAAACGTCAGGGAGAGTATAGACATACAAACTTTACATACAGTTTTCAGCTTGATTGACACCATCATCTAGCATGACACATGGTTATCCCAACCTCCTACCTTAGATGATGGCATAACAACTTGTAGACACCTAAATTTGACTAATTAATTTAATCAAATGTAAATCTTATTCTTCCAATTAATTAATTCCTAACTGATTAATCCCCCAATCCTATTCTTCCAATTAATTAATTTCAAATTAATTAATCCCCCAATCTTTTTCCTCTAATTAATTAATTCCCCAATCCCTTTCCTCCTAACCTATTAATCTAATTGATTAATTACCTTTTTTAACCCTTTTCCGTTAATTGATTTAATTAATCAAAATCCCCTTTTCCCAAGTTCATGATTTAATTAATTTCATTAATTAATTAAGTTCTAATCCTACTTGAGCACTTGGCTCCTCACCTTAACACCCCCTATCTAACCTAACCCTCGTCCTAACCCTAGAGTGCTAATGAACCTTATCTATCCAAACCTTCCCTAGCCTAGTCATCCTCCAAACCTCCCAACCAACCCTATCCTATTACTCCTAACCTCCATGTATGCACATCCTAACCAATTTCATAAATATTAAAAAATATCCCTTATTTTGGGGTGACTTCCCCCAAAACAGACATGTATCCTTAGGGACACATGTCACTCCCTTCCTAGATATGTTTCCTTTGAGAAACATGTCATTCTTCTTTGAGACAAGTGTCCCATCCTCCACCCTTTCTCCTTCCTCCTTTCTTCTATTTAATCCCCCGTTTTTAGACCAAAAGGATGCACTTTTCATGTCAATGCACTGTTACGCTGTTGCAATCATTACTCACATCACACTTTTCACCAAATCATCCATCATCATTCACATATACCATCATGGAGAAAAATTGAGCATTTGTTGACGTTATGAGCACACATCGAATCGAGGAATAATCAAATTAAGGCGGGAATTATGGTTTGCATTGTTTATCATTTTGTTCTCCGTTTTAGTTTTATCATTCTAACCTTGAGGTGTTTGAGTTTAATGTCTTGTTTGGTTGTTTTCTTCATTATTTCAATTTTTTAGTTTAGCTTGCACATTTTACCTCACACATTTTTTGGCACACTCGGTGGGACCCACTTCACGGGTCTGTAGCGTCATAAAATTGCAACCTTCACAATTTTGACCATGTTTTAGGTCCTCACCCTAGCGATGACATTTCCCTACCCAATTGGGGACCCCTTTTTGCCCTATTTCCTCAAATTTGCCTTTGTTTTAACCCTGATATCACCTCAGGACCCTATCCAGGCCCCAAAATAAGGCAGGATAGGGGCGTGGCGCCCCTGTCCTCCCTCTTTGGGTGGCCCTAAAATGGGTCCATCTAACCCTTGACCCTAATTTTCTCTTCTTGACTCAATTTCCCCTATGTCGATCTTCGGTGAGATGAAAATTAATCCTCTTAGGCAAGTATAAAAGGGGATCTAATCCTCTCATTTGCATAAGCAAGATAAGCGAAAAATTGGGTAAAGAAGCGAAAGGTCTCAATTATCCTCATCAAGTATTCAAGTGTTCAAGTCTTTAAGCATCCATCAAGTCTTCTTCCTCATGTGTCTTCTTCATTCATCCATTGGAGAAACATTACAACACTAATTTGCAAGCATGTGTGTGTGTTAGGGTTTTTTCATGTTACATGCCATTTCATGCAACACTTGTGATTACATTCAAGAAGCAAAGCAATCATCATCAACAAATTGCAGATCTACAAGGTACACATTTTCATTGTCCACATTTAAGCATTTGAAATTACTTTCTTTCAAGGTTGATTCCTCAACCGAGGTTTGACTAAGGCAAACCTCTATCCACAACCCTTATTCTCTTCTTTACTATGTGTAGGTTGTAGGTGCGTGACTGTAATTGCCGGTTTGAGCTTCATTTTCAGAGACGGAAAAACCCTTTTCGGTGCGCGGATTTTTTCGAAGGACCAGGTGCAACTTCAACTTGGTCCCAATGACTTTTCTCTAAATTTGTAGGGAATATCTGTATTAGTCTTAACATCCCAAATCCAAAGTTACAATGCGATCCCAAATCGGTAGCTCTTTATTTCATCCATTTTGTCTCCCTTTTCTACATAGTCAACAAGTCAACATATCTATTTATAGAAGACGGAAAATTGCATTCCAATCCTTACAATCCACTTGGTATTCACATCCTTATCTCCCTTGGATTTGGATCTATTCAAGCCCCTCTTTTGAATGTAAAGTTTCTCCCAAGTGAAAATCATCCTAATGGTTTCCTTTCTCTCTCTTAGGTGGGGAACTACTAGAATCCAATTTTCCACTTTACAGGGTCATTTAAATTTTTTCTTGTTGTTTGAGTGTGTTTTTTGGTATATTTTGAGCACTTGTAGGCAAAAAAGTGAAGCTACACTTGGATTTCCTCCACGGTGGAGGTCTACTTTCTCAATCCCACGATTTCACGAACTAGCGAGTTCACTTCCTGAAGCAGTGAGTTCGCCATTCAAACTAGTGGGAATGCAATATCATTTCCAAATGGAAGATAAATTTGGCCATTTTTGTGCTCAGGAAAAGTCATAAATGTTTTTTAACTTTTTTTACATAGCAGCGGGTTTGCAATTAAAACTAGTTGGTTTGAAGTCTAGGATAGCAAGTTCGCATCCAAGCTTTTGGGGAAGTTTTTTAGGCTCTGTTTCTCAAATTTCATATATGATTTTTTAATAAACTAGCGGGTTCATATCTTGTTATAGCGGGTTTGTCACTTGAAATAATGGGTTTTATACTTAGTATGACGGGTTTGCATATAGTTAGTTTGAAATAGCGGGTTTGTACTGTGATTTAGTGGGATCGTGTAATTATCATTTACATAAATTTTCCATAATGCTATTTTTTGAATAATCAATGAACTTGTATGTTTTTGTATGACTTTGCTAATGTTTGTGTAGACAATCGAGTGATAAGTAGACCCCTATGCGTTCAACACTAATTGTTTATTGTAGGTCTGCTAAAGAAAAAGGGGCGTCGTTGAAACAAATTTTCATTTCCTTTATCACATTTCAATTATCGCATCTTGTGACTTTTGAGTAGTTAGGCACACTTCAATTCAATTAAAGGAATGGACATGTGTCTTTTGGGTAATTAGGCACACTTCAATTCAAGTAAAGAATGAATCCCATATTTTTTCGTGTTTTGTACGTTTGTGCATCTATAGAGTGGTCCTACTGCTAACACACACTATCCTCTCCCTCTGGCTCTTGTGGTCATAGGTGCAAGAGATAAGTATTAGCGATGCTCGATTTTATTTTCTAAGAGGTCATGTCCTCTCGAGTAGCCCATAAGGCGGGTGAGGGGAGAACGACCCAAGGGGTAGTTTCTTTTGGTCCACTATATAAATATTTGTTATTTTAGCAAAAGCTATAAATCAACTGGTGATGTGTTATACTAATGGTTTCCTTCAATATCGCCTTACAAATACCTCTGTGATCTTGATGAAAGTTAAAATACCTTGGTGCTTGTGTGGTAGATGTGTAAAAACCTGTGTTGTATAGGCTATGATATCTCTTAAATGAGATAACCACCGCATGTATAACCACCTGATTTACCCCAAAAGTTCCTCCACTACGAACCAAACTATTTTTAGTAGCTCCAATCCTTCTATGTGTTGACCCAGGTGTTGTGATATGCGCATACTGAAGATACTCCTCATGTACCCCTCAATTTGAGATAGAAAATTCACTGGGAAGTGATTACCCAGGAATTCAAAGCTTGGCATGCTCGAGAAGTGTGTGCTAAGGGTGGAGCCAGTGCTATGAGGCTTCTATCTATCCGGTTGAATATTGTATTTTGGGCTAGGAGATTCAACACCTAATGTCTTTTACTATCCCAGGGAAGTACTTGACTGATTTTAGTTGTTTATGGTCATATCTTTATGCTTGTTGTGTTTGGTGTCAAAGTATTTTATCGAAACATCAGTCCAGCGGGTTAGCAGTCTATTTTAGCGAGTTTGTAGTTTGTCTTAGCGGGTTTGACATATTGTCTTAGCGAGAATGCTATCATATGTGAGTCAGACTTGACATACTTAGTACAGTCAATATCATTCTATATTTCCGTGAGTTTGCATCTCAAACCAACGGGATCACTTTCTGTTTCAACGGGTCTGTCTGTCTATCTGTTTTATATTGTGGAGTCTTCCTATAGTGGGTTTTCATCCTTTGTGTTGTCCACCTGTTAGTTTCATCTTATAGCGGGTTTGACGTCTATTTTAGTGGGTTTTCCATCTATTCTAATGGGTTTGCATTTCTCAATGGTGTTATGCTACCCGATTATTTTTTAGTTAGTCAAAACATAGCTTGAATAGTCATAGAATAGCGGGTTTCTACCGGTTATAACAAGTTTTCTACCTCTTATAGCGGGTTTGCATTGTCCTATAGCAAGCTTGTCATTTTTGTCTCGTTATGCTGTCAATTTTTGATCCTATCATTTTGCATTTCTCAAATTTTTAGTTGTTAGGGGTTTTACCTGTGTGATTTCAATTTGAGACGTCGTCAAGCTGCCAAAATGTTCTCTGCATTGCGTTAGAATTTCTTGATTTTTCAGCAGTCGTTATCTATCCTTACGTGTTCTCAGTCGTAGGCATTATTGAGCTAGTAGAGTGTTGTCCCTATTTCTTTTATTCACTCTTTATTGATATCTTTGATCATTCACTTTGTGTGTGAAATTGAGTCATAGTATCTCCATTTGTGTCCAGGTGATTTTGGTTTTTAGTTAGATCACATCTCTTTCATATATCTTAGCATTAGGGTCATCATCCCTAGCATCACTTTTCTTGTGGCAATTGGGCATCTCCTTGTATCCATTTGGTCTATTTGTCAGAGTAGTTGTCTTATACCGCTATCGATCTGATACTATCTTACTTACATGTGTCCTTAAGCTGTCTTTTGTGATCTATAAGCTGATTTTTAATCACATCGCTCTTCGGTCTTGTCCATCCTCCATTCATCGATCTAGGTTTTATTGGTCTTGATTCCAATTAGGTTAGTCTGTATCTCTCCTCGTGACAATTATCATCTTTCCTTGGGCTATATCGTGTCCCAAGGTTCGCATCATGAATCATCTTGTGATCTTATCACCTCAAGCCAGAGGTTCGATCTACCCTATTGGGTTTTGTTTTGGTGTATCCTCTTGATCTATCCCAATGTCACTTTGTTCTTCATCAGAAAACATTTGGTCCTTGTCTAGGTCTTCATTATCGCTTTTGTTTGATTAGATCATTCAGATAACGTAGTCTCTTGTTGCTCTTGTTCACAACATCTTTCTTTCGTCCTGTGCGGTTCATGCCCATCACTACTCGGTCCAAGTATAGGCAAACTATGGAGCAATCATCCCAATTGGGATTAGGATTTTAAGACCCACAACAAAACCATGAGTTTTTTGTCAATCCCACCATGGCAGGAAATATTCCCCTCATGTATGAGACACTTAATCTAACCATCTTAGATGACTCCATGGTAAATCAATCTGATGACACAAACCCCCAAATCAATCTCATTGACCAATTCTTAGCTAACACTGATAATGCCCAAATGATTGATGAGATCACTAAAGCTCGTAAGGACCTCATATTTGCTAACATGGTCGCTAGTGGCATGACTATCGCATCACCTAATGTCCCTGTAGCTGCTAGTCAACGAGAATCACCTCAGCAAGTCACGTTACCCTCACTGACGTTGTTGCAAAATGACATATCCACATCCTATCTGCAAGTGCCTATGGATTCCCTTGCACGACACTATCAACCGTTTTATGCTAAGTGGCAAGGGCCTGCATCTGCAGGAGGTAGTGTTTATAATGCACTGGTTAATGTTTTGTCCACACAACTCCCTACCTCGCTACCATTGGTAGGACAAACACCCATGACATCAAGTGTGATGCAAGTCACACCTTTCGCCAATCCAGTCTCTCAACCCATAAATGTGCCTTCTGCCCAAATGCCAGTCTAGACCACCAGAATGCTAGGCTACGCTTCCTCCTTCACCACACAAGTCTTGACTGGGGGCATGAATTAGATGATGCCATCATCATCATCATCATCATCATCATCATCATCATCATCATCATCATCATCATCATCTATACCCCCACTCGTTCAATCAATGCCACAAGTTGTAGGTGACACCATAGGGATGTCAGGCTATCCCCTCACATCCGCTACACAGGTCTTGACTGGGGGCATGCATTCAACAATGTCGTTATCATACATACCACCACCTATTCAATCGATGCCACAAGTTGTTGGTGTAACCCAATATCAACCTAAAGTAACTGTCCAACCGATTGTTTCACAATCGTGATTCAGTTAATTACAAGCGTCACCTACCTCCTATGTGGTCACGAATGTCCATCATGTGCAAAGTGGCACAAACCAAAATCCCCCAATAGGAAATTCTCAATCTAATATATATCCCAATTATATAGGGGGAGGTTATCCACAATGTAGTATGCTATAGATTCAACAGTTTCATAATCTACAATACCAACAACCACTTGGCACCCCGCAACAGAACACGGTGACCTATTCATAGATACCTCAATACCAACAACAATCGATAGGTCAACAACAAATCCTGGGTTATCAAAACATGACAAGTTATCAAAATCCACCACACTAGCAAGACTATCATCAATCTCAACAAATCACCCTCAACTCATTACATGAGAATAGCTCTGAACGGGTCTTCAAATTTGAAGAAATTTGTCCATATCCATTCAACAAATCTATCATAGCTATGCCTTTTACTAAACACTTTGAAACACCAAGATTAGGTAAATACAAAGGAAAAGGAGATCCACGACATCATGTCAAGGAATTTTTCATGGCTTGTCAAGAAGTATCATTGTGTGACAACTATCTTTTGTGGTTGTTTCTTAAGATCCTTAGTAGTCCTTCGTTAGAATGGTTCTCCAAATTTCCATTTGGTGTCATCACCACCTTTGCGGACTTTTCCAAGCATTTCATGGCTCAATATCATTATAACATAAAAAATGACACCTCCATGCTTGACTTATGTCAAGCTAAATAAAAAGGTGGTGAAAATATTCTTGATTATACCCAACAATGGAGAGCCCTAGCTTGTTGCCTCCCATGCATAATACCAAATAGCCAATTGATACCTATTTTCATCATTAATCTCCATCCTAAACTGGGGTATCACATTCGATTAAACTATGATAGGACATTCAAATATATAATGTCTAAAGGACCATTGGTAGAACAATCTCTAATCGATGAAGGAGTCATCAAGCTCTACAAAAAGTATTCTGATAAGTCTAACAACGATAGGTCATGTTATTGAAACATGATCAAGAATGTTGTTAGTGATGGGGTCACTGATTCCAAGAGAATGCAAATGATCGTGGTTGCCAAGCCGCCACTCACACAAACATATAATAATCCCTCACCATAGGCATATGCTAATCCTCTCCCACAAACACAAACATTAAATGTTTAGGCTAGTAGGACTAACACAATCACGATATCTCAGGATCCCCCCAGTCAATCAGGTAACAATGGTCCTCGACATCATTTCACACCTATGGTTGAATCATTAGATATCATCTTCAAATGTATGGAACAACACAACATGGTTGTATATCCTCAAACACAACCTTTTGATGAATCTAAGCCTAAACCTAATTGGTATAAGGAAAATGGATATTTCACCTATCATCGCGTCAAGGGTCACAAAACAAACAAGTGCATGAAGCTAAAACACCTAGTTCATGACTTCATTGATCAAGGAAAAAATGTTGTTGACCTTGCCACGGGAAAATCACCCAATGCCAATCTAGGAATGTATAAAAATGCTCTTCCCAAACATCAAGGGGAAGAAAGCACATCCACTGCAAATCAAGGTGACACTACCAATAACATTAATTACAACAATGTACCATTCGAATATGGACCTACCATAGGGTGGATTTCTTAAGTAGATTATCATATTTACATGATCCGTGTTAAAGGAGGTGATACTCATTGTGCAGTCACCACTAGAAGAGTTCACATGTTAGTCCAAGGAGCTCCTACATATAATGTTCCTCCTACAACGTTAGTGTCCATGCAATACAATATCCTCCAACACTTAGGAAAAACCCCTGCACATATCTCCATTATTGACCTCTTAAAAGCCTCACATACTCATCAGAAGCTCCTTACATGAACCTTACAAGAAGCTCACGTTCCAAGTAACATTAACATCACCCAGTTTCAAGCTATGTCAGCCCATTTATCTTCTGCTTATCACCTCAGTTTCACACAATCCGATGCTATGGTCCTAGATCTCGATCACATTTTCCCATTGAACATTGAAGCCATAGTTAAGCTACACAAAATGAAATGAGTCCTAATTGATAATATTTCTACCCTCAATCTTTATACATTAAGATTTGTCACTCAAGTGGGGTACACTATCTTAGACATGCACAATCAATGCATTACTATCAAGGCCTATGACAATGCCGAGAGAAATTCAGTAGGGATGATTAATCTCCCTATCTAGGTGGGCCCAGTAATACAAAGCATATTGTGCCACGTCATTGACCTTGATCTCCCATTCAACATACTTCTTGGTCGCCTATGGATCCATGCCATGTAGGCTATCCCGTCCACCTATCACCAATGCCTAAAATTTCCATTTCAAGGATGTGAAATCACTATCCATGGAAACACTTAACCCTTTGAGTATCGTCACATACTCAAGGCTTTATCTCTATATTCCCATCATTGTCTTGGCATCAATATTGGAGCCACACCTACCGCCACTTCATCCTCATATGTTGACCCTGATACCATACTAGTTGTTGTTAAAGAAAATACTTCTATCTCTTCCTCCTTCTCCCAACTCAAGATCAATGACGTTGGGTGTGGTGAATACTCCTTGCAAGGTACCTTTGCAGTGGGCACTCTACCTTTAGATCCACATGCCCATGAGAAACCAACTAGAGAACAAAAAAATAAGGAACCAGTGATCCGACAATGTGGCTCCACCACATTCCAAGCTCAAGGGGAGCTTAATCATGAGATCATAGAAGGAGACATAAATTAGTGGCTATACAAGGAAATCTTTACAGATAATGAGACTCGTCTCCAAGAATTTAGAGAGAAATACCCGACTGCTCATAAGTGGGCTACTCAAAAATGGAATTATCAAGGTGGTGGATTAGGTCAGGAAGAGCAGGGAATCAAAAGACCTATTGATCTGACTCCCAATATGAATCATCAAGGGCTTGGTTTTGGACGTCCCTCCCATGAGGCCTCAAGTTTGGTTGGCACTTCTAGAAAGAATGAAAATGCTTCACTCGATATCGATGACATGCCTGAAGAGGTTGTTATACAAGCGTATGATGATATAGATAGCTCCTCTATGTTTGGCACATTTAACCTATTCGATACATCCATCCTCTTAATTGACCTTCCCCTTTGCCACCCTAAGCTCATTGATTGGGACCAAATTGTTGCACATCTAGACACATTTCAAGATGATACAATGCTCCTATAATTTCTAGGGGCAACTAAAGCTACACCATATCATCATCCTAAGCAGGATACCGTTTGCAAGCTTGATCCTAAAGGTTACTTTGGGGAAGAAGGAATCCTTAACTACAAAAGTGACAAGGAAATAAAAAATCAAAGGTCTTGTGGGAAAAATCTCTTAGAGGCACTTCTTGACTAAAAAATAGTAACAACAAAGGGTGTATCTTTTGGTGAAAACCTCATTGAGGCGCTAGAGGATGAGGATTCCATTCTTCCCCTCACCAATGATTATGTTCCTAAAAGGTTGTCGATTCTCATAGATCAAACCACATAAATCAATTTGGGCACAACAAAAAACCCACACATCACGCATATCATTACTTCCCTAGCTGAAGATGACTTTAAGGCGTTCTTTGACATTCTTCATAAGTGGCCTATCAACTTTTCATGGTATTATGCAGATATTCCCGGTCTCGACCCTGAGCTGGTAGTTCATCACCTAGTTGTTGACCCAAATGTCAAACCAGTCAAACAAAAACTACGCAAGATGCATCCTAGAGTAGCACTATTAGTCAAAGAAGAGTTGGAAAAGTTCCTGGAGGTTAAGTTCATCTGACCGATTGATTATTAAAAGTGGATTTCTAACATGATACTTATTTCAAAGCCTAATAGTGATATCAGAGTATGTACAGACTCTAGGGACCTAAATAAGGCATGTCCCAAAGATGATTTTCCACTTCCTAACATTAACATCCTTGTCTATCTAACAAACATGAAATGTTATCCTTCATGGATGGATTCTTAGGATATAACTAGATAAAGATAGCAAAAGAGGACCAACATAAAATTGCCTTTACAACCCCATGGGGGACTTTCTGTTACCAAGTCATGCCTTTTGGTCTTAAGAATGCTGGCGTCACATATCAACGCGGTATGACAATAATCTTCCATGATCTAATGCATAGGATATTAGAAGATTATGTGGATGATATAATTGGTAAATCAAAGACAAGAGTAGAACATCCAAGTATCCTAGAGAAGATATATGAGGGTCTAGCAAAATACAAGTTGCGCCTAGATCTTAAGAAATGCGTGTTTGGGGTTACATCAAGTAAACTACTGGGATTCATAGTCTCTAGACGTGGAATTGAGGTCAACCCCAAGAAGGTCAAAGCAATAATGAAGATGCCTCCCCCCTAGACACTAAAAAATCTACGTAGCCTACAGGGAAAATTGTAATCTGTCAGGAGATTCATTGCACAATTAGCAGAAAAATTCCAACCTTTTATACACTTAGAAAAGGTGTTGATTTTAAATGGGACACCCAGTGTCAACAAGATTTTGACAAGATCAAAGAATATTTGTCTCATCCACCAATTCTAATGCCACCCATTTCGGGTCATCCCTTGATCTTGTGCATTTTAGTAATGACAATAGTTGTGGGGGCATTGCTTGCCCAATAGGATGATCAAGGTAAAGAGAGCAATTTATTATATCAGTCACACTCTAGCTGGCTACAATCTTAATTACTCCCCAATGTAAAAACCATGCCTAGCTGTCATTTCTTTGTTCTCAAAATTTGCAGCATTACATGCTAAGTCATACAACGAAGCTCATCTACAAAATTGATCCTCTTATGTATCTAATCTCCAAGACTACCCTAGCAAGACTCATAGCCAAGTGGGTTATGTTACTCAGTGAATTTGATATACACTATGTAGATCGAAAAGCTATCAAGGGACATGTCATTGCTGATCAGTTAGCGGAAACACCATTGGTTGATGCATATCCCCTCATCATAGAATTTCCTGACGAATATGTCTGCACAGTTAGTGCACAATTTCCTTGGAAATTGTACTTTGATGATTCTCATACATAAAAGGAAGCTAGGGTAGGGTTCTTATTTGTAATTCCCCAAGGGGATCTCATCCCAAAATCGTTCAAACTATCATTCTCATGCACCAACAATATTGTTGAGTATGAAGGTTTAATCACTAGTTTAAAGACACCCATTCAGTGTAACATTTCAGACCTCTTGGTTTATGGGGATTCACAAATAGTCATCCACCAAACTAATGATGAATACCAGACTAAGGATGATAATATTCTACCCTACAAAATGCTGGTTGATGATCTTAAGAGTAATTTTCAGAATATCAAATTTGTTCTGGTTCAAGAGCTCAGAACAAAGAAGCTGATGCAATGGCCACCATTGGATCCCTCCTGGCTATTAGCTCAGATAGTCCCAGGTATGAATTCTTAGTTGAACAACTTCTTCAACCAACCTTTGAGACATCACACATAGAAATGGTGTGCAACATTGTTGGATCCCAATCTCCTTGGTACCGTCACATCCATGCCTATCTTAAAGATGGTACCCTCCCTCAAAACATAACCTGTAACGACCACTGAAACCTTATCCATTGTTGTGCCCAATTTACCCTTATAGGATAAAATCTATATTGTCGTGGCTATCATGACATACTTTCTTAGTGTTTAGATTTGAATGAAGCTAATATTGCGATGAGAGAAGTGCACGTCGAGACTTGTGGTGCTCATACGAGTGGATACGTTCTTGCCAAACAACTCTTAAGAGTCAGTTACTACTGGCCCACTATGGAACATGATTGTTGTGAGTTCGTCAAGAAATGTGTGCCTTGTCATCAACAAAAAGGCTTGATTCATGTTCCAGCATAGGATTTGCGACCTATTGCAACACCATGGCCTTTTTCTATATGGGGCCTTGACCTTGTTGGTAAGATCCATCCTCCCTCCTCAGATGGACACAAGTTTATCATTGCCGCCATATAATATTTAACCAAGTGGGTGGAATCCATTCTCCTCACCCTTACTATTGGTGTCCAAGTTCATCCTATATCATATCATTTGCCACTATGGGATTCCCTCCACCATCATTATCGACAATGGAACCCCATTTAAAAACCAACACATGCATGATATTTTCTCCACATTATATATCCAACATCGTTGGTCTACACCATATTACCCGCAAGGGAATGGCCTAGATGAGGCAACTAACAAAACATTGCTCTGTATCCTAAAGAAAGTTGTCAATGACACTGGTCATGATTGGCATCTCAATCTTAATTCCTCCCTTTGGGCTTATAGTACCATCATTCAGACTCCCACAAGAGCCACCCCCTATTCCCTTGTATATGGTGCAAAAGTGGTCTTACCAATTGAGGTTGAATTCCCATCACTGCGCATCTACCTAAAAGATTTTGTTTCTAATGAAGACTATAGAGTAGCGAGGCTAGCCTAGCTAGATCTTCTTGATGAACAATGTCAAAAATCCTATGATCATTTGAACATATATTAGATTCACTTGAAGAGCCAATATCAAAAGAATGTCCACCACCGTGAGTTTGAAGTGGGTGATCTAGTCCTGAGAGAAAATCAAAGAAATCAAGAAGCCCGAGAAAAGAAAGAAAAGTTTGAAGCTAACTGGCTTGCTCCGTTTGTGGTCATAATAAAATATGGTTCAGGAGCATATCAATTATCTACTCCAGAAGGGGAGCCACTCACTAATCCCCTCAACATCTCGCACTTGAAAAAATTCTATGCATAGTCTGTGAAAGTGTATCTCATGTTTCAAAAATTTGAAAACGCCAAAAAATCTTAAAAATCTGAAAATTCAAAAAAATAAATAAAAAATTATGTGTCTGAATGGTGAAAACTTGACAAACAGGCGCCTTGGACACGTACATAGGGTGAAAACCTGGAAACATGCGCCATGTGTACAAGAGGGCAATCCCATTATCTTTTGGCCCTTGCTTTTGACTCTTCCTGGTGCGGTATTTGTCACTAGCCACCATCGTCTATCTTGTTCTTGCATGATATCTTATGATACCCGCCCTTCCATCTTCATCTCTATCACATCCATCTCCTTTCGGTGCAGTATCTTATGGTACCCACATCTCTATTCGCCACTATCCGCTTCGCTTGTACACAATCCTTGTGAATCCCTTTTCCGCACTCGATCCTTTGTGCAAAGTGTCAGATGTATATAGGTGTTTATGGTCAAAATGGAAACAACAATATTGAAAGACTAAATGAATTCAACCACAAAACCCTAGCCTAACAATCACAAAGATCCACCATAACATATGAAGATTACCTAAGACAATGCAAATCAAATAAAATCACAAAGATTATACCATCACATGTCCAATAGGGTTTGAATCTCCATCGATCTTGCTTGATATATTTGCTCTCAGATTTTATGTGTGCACAAGAGCTCAACAAAGAACGGAAATGTGGTTGCAAGTAGGCTTGATCGCATATGAAAGTTTGAATGCTAGAATGCTTGATTAGCTGATTAGAATGATTAGGATTATTGAATGATTAGGGTTGATAATTAAGGAAGCATCCTCTTATATAGAAGACACTATAAGAAATGGAGGGATAAGATTGATAGGTGTAAAACATAATGGTCGGCTAGGATTAGAGGGTAGGTAGAGGAAATAAGAAAATAATGAGAGGGTAGGTAATGTAGGAATTAAGAGATGAATGACATGTGCCATGGGTGGAAAAGGCTAATGAATTAATTAAATAAATAAAGATTTATTTAATTAATAGAGGAAGTGGGATCAATTAAATAAATAAGATATTTATTTAATTTAGGAAAAGGATAATTTAAATAAATAAATGTATTTATTTAAATGAGAAATAAGGCTAGAAGAGGATAAATGAATTAATTAAATAAATAAAGATTTATTTAATTAATAGAAGAATTAGGCTTAAATAATTAAATAAATGAAGATATTTATTTAATTAGACTGGACAATTTTAGGTGTCTACATTTTGCCCCTCTTTGAGACAATGCAGCTTGTCGCGGTGTTTCAAAGAAGATAAGATAAACTGATACAAAGTTGCCCAAAGATGGGAATGATATGCCCCCTCGAGAGATTGGATGAAAATGTCTAAAAGGATTGCAGACAATCTCTCGATAAGAAAGAAAGGCTGGAATGGACTGACCAGATAGGATAGAGTGACAGAGTCATGGGATAAAGGAGACCGACTCAAGAGACTAGGGCTAGGGTAGTCTATAAGATAGACTACTAGGGAAAACATCCTCATTGTCATCCAAACACCTAAGAGATCAGAGTGTGGAGAGAGCAAAGAGCAATCAACAACGATGGCATTGGTGCACAGATTCGATCGCGTTCGTCAATATCAGAGGCTAGTAGATGCAGGAGAGCCGGTAAGTACCGTAAAAGCTCCTTGTACTTTGGTCACATTAAATGTTGTCATAAATGCATGCTAGGTAGGGTAATAAATGCACATTAGGTATGTCTAGAAAATGTCAAGCAGGAGGAAAAATATTAAGGCGTGTCTATGTTGGTGCCAAGCACATCTGAGAAGGCTAGGCGCGTTTGTGTCATGAATGCGCATTTATGTCTTCAAGGTCGAATCGACAGTTCTGTGATAAACATACACTGTCGATTGGATAAGATGCTGAGAGGATACACTCAAGCAAGTCCTCTGGGGAAGACTAGGATAGAAGATAGGGCTAGGATTGACAATTCAATGATAGAACATACGCTGCCAATCAGGAAACTACTCAAGAGGATACACTCAAGCAGAGGCCCTAGGATAGGATAGAACAAGGCACTTTGTGATGAATAGGGAGTACCAAAAAGATTGACAATTCTATGATAGAACATACATTGCCAATTGGATTAGGCTGGAATTGACAATTCTGTGATAGAACATACATTGTCAATTGGATAAGCTACTCAAAAGGATACACTCAAGTAGGTGCCCTAAAAGATAGGATCAAAGCAGCACTTTGTGATGAACATGGAGTACTACTAGGACAAAAAGCAGTACTTTGTGATGAACAAGGAGTACTAAAAAGAGTAGCACTTTGTGATGAACAGGGACTACCACTAGGATAGAAAGCAGTACTTTGTGATGAATAGGGAGTACCACTAGGATTGACATAGTTGATTTGCTTGACTGTAGGAGGACCTACCGATGTTGGAGTCACAAGAGAGATTCCCATCAACTCAGAGTTTGTGAGAAGAGCTGATAGTCGAGGAGAGAGCAACAATTCAGGCTATGGGCTTGCGATATATTCTGTATGTGCCTGAGCTTCGGGTGAACATGGGATTGCTGATTGTGTTAGCTGGGAGATGGCACTCAGATACTTGTATGTTTCATTTTCCAATAGGTGAGATGACAGTCACCTTAGAGGATGTATATAGGATATTGAGGATACCGATCGATGGGGATTTGGTTCCTTACGATTGAGACAAAGACAAGGATGCACTGAGATGACTGTTTCAGGATCCAGGACTGGAGATGAGGGCTGGACATGGACAACCATAGGAGCAACCATAGGGAAAAGGGGAGGGTGGAGGAGAGGAGGATGAGGTAGAATCCTTGAGGGAGATCTGCTAGGGACATGCAAATGAGATCCAGGATCTAGAGAGGGATACAATTGAGGGACACTAAGCGGGAGAGGGATCAAGATATTCAATGCTATACAGAGGCTGAGACAACTTTGAGGGTAGGGAGGCAGGCAACAGAGGACACAGGGGCCAGATACACCTATGTTTTGTGGGCAAGGGAGGAGATAGCCTACTGGCGAGACCTGTACTATGGAGTGGTGCCACCAGATCAGCAGGCTAGGAGCTTCTGAAGACCATCACAGATGATGACGACCACTGGAGGGAGAGACAGGAGAGATGCGTCTAGTGGTGGGGTCATGGGTCCTCCACCACCACCAGATAGAGGGGGCATGAAAGATGATCCTGGGGTGGGTCCTTCCAGGACTCAGACTCCATCGAGGCCAGCCGGCTCCGAGGTAGGGAGTTCATCATAGCCTACCAAAAAGATTGACTTCGTCGAGGCCAGCTGCCTGCGAGGGAGGGAGTTCAACATAGCCTTGGAGGGCTCCCTATGTATCCATTTTGTATGATGACACCTTCAGGTGATTTTGTAGCCATATGTATTTTGAAATCATTATATCATGACACTTTTATTTTATATATATATGTGAGATGATTCATCCTTGTGGAATCTATATGCATGTCTACTTATGTGATGCATGTTTCTATATGATGCTTATGATATGGATGCAAATATGTACATGATGAAATGCAATATTTTTGCTCTTTTATGTTTTATATGTTATGGAAATACAAATGTGAATGTATAAAATATAGATGAATATGATAATGCAAATAACTATTTACATAATGAAAATTTAAAATGTGCTAATATGTGTTGTGTGCAGGATGTGATGCAATCGTGATATCTATATGTATGTATGAAATGCTAATATGTGGTAATGCAAGTGCAAACTACATGAAATGCAATTTTTTTTGGTGTGTCATTATTCTTAGTCATGTGATAGCAGGCTACATGGACTCAGGAAGGACGATGGACGTCAAACAAGAAAGGGGGATGGAAGATAGAAGATATGAAAGTGAAAGAGCTTCTTGTGCGTTATCATCATTTAACTTTTATTATGGAAAATAGGTTATGACAATCTAGATATATGTTCGACCCAGAAAGTCATTGTACCTGTTTGCATGGAGATCAGACAGTTGCAAACAAGGAATTCCCCAATTCATACTAGACTCATGATGTCCTCATATCCTTGGACAAGTCATAGCATTACTAAGAGACAATCCACATACAACAAAGAAAAATAGGTGATGATACCCCATCCTCACCTTTATAGTCAAAGACATCCTGGAGATAAATCTCTAGTCAAAGACATCCTGGAAAAGCTAAAAGATATGTCACCAAAAAAATAAATCAAAAGAAAACCAAGACTCGACACCAACATCCACTGTAGTCCTCAAGTTTAGTGTCTCTTGTCACTTGTATAAGTCTTATTTGATTGTGGTCACAATGTTTACTTTCACAAAAGGATAGATAGCATTGAACCATAATGTTGTCTGAGTCTGTTGAAAGATTTGATTTGTTGAAGCCCATTATTGTTGTGTCTCATCTGAAACTGACTGAATCCATGAAACTGATACTTTATTGCGGAGAAGATGAAACTTTATTGAGGATTGGTGATGCAAATTTTGTTTTATTGTGGATTGTGTGCGGATAGATTGAAGAAGGTTGGAAGAAACTATACTCCTCGAAACATGTGATGCTCTCAGTTCCACACCCATCACTAGACGTAGGATTTGCCTTAGCCACAGATAGGAGCTGATTTATTATGGATGGAAAGGGGTGAAAAGGGAGGTTTATTATGAATGGCTAACCAATCTTAGGAAGATCAGTAACAAGCCATGATGGGAATGGGTAAGTTTATTATGGATGG
Organism: Cryptomeria japonica; assembly: GCF_030272615.1. NCBI lineage: Eukaryota > Viridiplantae > Streptophyta > Pinopsida > Cupressales > Cupressaceae > Cryptomeria > Cryptomeria japonica. The sequence continues at coordinate 102,207,923 of NC_081409.1, read as the reverse complement.
ATAGGTTGTGAGTGTGTGCAAAAGTGAAAGGATGAGATGGAATCCTGAAGGAGGGAGGAGCAATGTCTCTACGCATGGTGTCGGTGACCCAGTTTTCACCATGGTACTTGCCCAGGGCACCACCAAAATGGTTTTCACCGTTGGACGAAATGTTTTCCTTTACTTTTTTTAATTTTTTAATTTTTTTGTGTCACAAGGCGCCTGTTTGCCAGGTTTTCACCGAGTAATGATTTTTTTTATGTTTATGATTTTTTTGTATTTTTGAAATTTTTGATACTTTTAAGAGCTATGTGTAAAACCTGCGAAGGTGCATGTTGTTGATTGGATCTTCCAAAGGTTCACCATCTGGTGTTGAGAGCTGATATGCACTGGATCCATAGAGTGTTGTGATGATGTAAGGACCAAGCCAATTTGGTTCAAACTTGCCCTTCTTCTCTTTGTCTTGCTGATTTTTTAGATTTTCTTTGAGAACTAAGTCACCCACCTCAGATGTACGAGGCTTAACCTTATGATTGTAGCTGTATTGTTCCTTGACTGAATAATGTGTAGCTCGAGTGACTGTCTTCCTTAATATAGGAGCTGAGATAGAATTACTAGTGTGTGGACTACAATGGCCCATATGAATGTCACCTAAAGAAGTTTGGGCATCTCTGATAACAAAGTCCTTTGAGGAAGATCCATTAAAGGTCCATGATGTATCGCCAAAAGGGAAAGGATGTGCAGAACAAGTGGATGAGTGATGAAGGCTTATGATTGTGAAAAGAAGTGAAAGTGGGATGGCATGATGGAGACTTAGGATCAACAAGTATGCTTTTTGACTTAAAATTGTAGAACTTTTACCCCCAGTTATTTTGGTATTAGGGGAGATCAACTCTTGTTCTTTTTCTTTCATAGGATTTTTATCCTTGACCTTTATTTTTTCAGACTCCAATAGCTTTTGATTTTGATTTGGACTAAAGGACTTCTCTTTATTTTCAACTTTTAGATTTTTCTTTTCAAAGCTTGATTTGTGATCCCCAGTGAGTAAGGGATTTTTTAATTCTTCTTGATCCAAGTCTAGGAGAGGATTGGAAATGGAAGGAGTGGATGAAATGGTAAGGCTATGTGAGTTCTCAAGAGGGATAGTGATATATTCAACAGATTCTTTGTTGGAACCACTCTTAGGACTATTGATATCAAGAGATGCTTGCACCACTAGAGGATATTTGCATTTAGACTACGTAGCCACAACACTAGGTGGTTCACACCCAGTTCCTTGGCATTGCAAATTGTTTGTAGATTGTTCCTGTCGACTAAATGTGTTAGGAGATAGTGGAAGTTGATCAACATGAAAGATATACTCACCACATCCCATGTCTTTAATCTTGAAGTTTTCTTTGATCTTTGTTTGTTTTGATGTAAAAGCTTTCAAGGATTTTGGATCAACATATGCTGAAGAAGGAACAACTTCTTGATTGACTGGGATTGTTATTTCTGATCTAGGTCGCATATTGTTGCAATATATGAATGGCTTTGGGTCAACTTTGACTGTCATTTCAACTCCATTGTGTGGGAACTTGATACATCGATGATATGTTGAGGGAACAACTCTCATTTCATGGATCCATGGGTGTCCCAAGAGTATGTTGTATGTGAGATCTAGATCAAGGACTTGACATACTACATCCTTCGTAACTGGCCCAACTTTGAGAGGTAAAGTGATTGTGCCTTTGGATGAACGCTCTTCATCATCATATGCCTTGATGGTAATTGCATGTGTAGAATTCATACTCTTTTTAGAATATCCCAGTTGTTTAAGAGTATTCAATGTACATATATTGAGACCAGCTCCTCCATCTATCAGGACTCATTTTCTTTGATGTTTGTGTAGGAAGGCTTCAATGTCTAAACATGCATTATGTGGTTGGCTTATGGAGGCATCATCAGCTTCTGTGAATGTAAGAGAATGTGGAATGGAAAGGTATCCCACCATGGATTGAAATTGGTCCACGTTTAGATAAGTAGGGATGGAAGTGTCTGTCAAAGTTTTGTCAAGAATGGCTTTATGTGCAGGGAATATGCGTAAGAGCTCAAGGATGGAGATAAGCGCGAGTGTCTTCCCTAACTGTTCTACAAGGTCATACTCAAGTTTGGTTGATGAGGAAGTGGTGTTTTTAGCTGGAGCACATTGTAAAGTGACTTTACCTCGATGAGTTGTATGAATTTACCTCGATGAGTTGTAACATTACATTCAGAGGTAGGTTCAGAAGAAGGTCCAATGCCTTTTAGGACAACCTTGGGTCTCTGGGTAGAATTTTCAGGCGTTTTGTCCTTTATGATAATGGTAGAGACATAATTGTCCATTAAAATGTGATTGACAGTTGAATCATAGTTAGAGGATGCTTTGGTATAGTTGGTCTGGTCATCTGTGGCTTTAGCTTTTCCCTTGTCATGTTTTGGGAATGGTTCTTTAAACATTTCATGTTCCTGGTTAGATGAGTGTCGCTCGATCTCAATGTCACCTCTATCAATAAGATCATGTATAATGTTCTTCAGTCGATGACAATTTCCTGTTTTATGTCCTTTGCTCTTGTGATATTCATAGTATTCATCGTCATTCCACCAATTTGGTTTGACCTTGGGCTCATATGGAGGCATATCTAGAATTATTGTTATTTTGTTTGCCACTAGCTTCTTGAAAGCTGACTCAAGTGGTTCTCCCACGGGGTGTACTTCCTTCATGATTTGGAAGTTGTTTGAGTATTCACTTGATTGTTTGTAGAGCTTGATCCCAAAAAAATGATTTTGGGTCATACTATATTGGCATCAACAAGACCATCATTGACTGTGTTCTTGTTTTTATTCAAAAATCTTGGCTTGTCTTTTCCTTTATAGTCCTCTTTATTTCCTTTGAATATTTTGATGATGCCTTGCTCAATTAGGACCTTCTCTATTGCTAAGGATTTTTCAATGACGTCCTTGAAAGTGGACAAACAAGCTTTTCTCAGGTCATAACCAATTTCTCTATGGACATTCTGGGTGAACATATCTACCATTTGTTTTTGTGGAATTTTACAAGAGCATTTGCTGGCTAGATTTCTCCATCTTTGTAAAAATGATGAAAAATATTCTCCATCCTTTTGCTTGGTGTTGCACAAAGTGGTGACTGATATGTCTGTCTCTATGTTGTATGAGAAATGCTGGATAAATGCCTCTGCTAAGCCACCCCATGACTTAATTCCAGGTGGGAGTTGGGAGAACCATTCCATAGCTTGATCACCTAAGCTTTGTGGGAAGAATCTCATCAAATATGTCTCTTCTACTGCTACCTCAATGCAAGCTGTGAAAAAATGTCTTATATGTTCCTTAGGATCCCCTTTTCCTCTGTACTTATCAAACTTAGGTGTCACAAAGTGTGTAGGAAATGGAGGCATTGGAATGCTTTTGTCAAATGGATAGGGACATATGTCTCTCATTGTGTAAGTTGGCTTCGGTGTATTTATGTCCTCCATTTTCTTTTGTAAGTCCTTTATTTGTTGTTCCAAATTGTTCTTAGGTGGAGACCGACTTCTTGGAACATACCCCATGCCTAAAGCAATGGGTGAAGGAGGAGCATGTTGCATATATGGATGGTATTGATCATACACATGTTCATATGGAGGAGGTCTATAGTGATGTTGTGTGTAAGAACCATTTGGTATAGAGTCATGATGAGGAATGGAATATCTGTTTTGTCCATGTATACCATACTCTACAGGTATGTCATGAGTTTGTTCTAATGTGTTGCCCCCAAATTTGATGCGGGGTTTCCTTGTGTCCAAATTTTGAACATGCCTTTGGATATCCAATTGCTTCGGTGGTTGGTCATTAGCATTGGCATGCGATTGAGTATATTTTTTTGTATAAGACTTCCATAATGGTCTGCGAAGGTGAGTATCATATGCTTGACCATGTGTATGTAGGACCTCAGTTTTTTGAAACAAAGATGATGGTGATTCAGGCAGCATATGTGGTTCTCTATTGCCTCCACTATTAGGCCTCCTTTGATCCATGTTGAGTTGAGGTTCTTGCAAAGGTCGATGTTCCATTATTTGAGACATGTCAAAATCATCAGGGATCTTGGCTCCACTTTGTGCCATCACTTGTAAGAAATATTGTCTATCTCTCCTCATTATTTTCTCAACCAATCGATTAAAACGGGGATCCATAATGGAGTCTTCCACTTCTGCTGAATGTACGGAAAAGTTGTCCATATTGTCATTGTGTGTATCATTGTTGTTTGTAGTGTCCATGTTCTCAACATTTGGAATGTTTCTATAGGCATCCATGTTAGGTAATGTGGTATGATCAGAATTGAAAAAGACATCATTGTCATACTCATAGGCACTCATGTTTGCAGACTCTTGAGCCTCTTTAGCTTCTCTCCTAGATTTTTGGGAATATGTATGTAGTAGAGTAGGCATGACTTCCAAAAAGATGATAGTTTCTCTTGACGAAGTAAGTTGACCTTGATTCTAAGTAAGACCAAATGAGACCCAAAGGTGATAGACCTTGATGAGGGACCACTTAGCAAAATGTTGTTGTATGTAGTGTGTTGACAAAGCAAGATGAGGACAAGAAAGTGACCTTTTGACTCAAGTTTAGACAAATGTGAATGTAATGTAAGGTGTAAAGCAATGATGAAATTTGTGAGACCCAAAGATAGGTTGAATGCTAGATGAAAACCTAGAGAAATAACTTAGGAAGCTCAAGAATTTTGAAACTGATTGCTCTTGTTTGGTGGATTGTAAATTTTTCCAATTTGTGAAGTTGTTTGTTGTTACCAAATCTAAATTTTTGACTACTTTTCTATGACAAGAGGACACAATGTTGATGAAGACTCAATGTTTGCAAGTGTTTAGACTCAAAATAACTCAAAGAAAAGTGTGTTGTTTGATGTAAAAATGTTTTGCATACACTTGAAGACACAAAAGACACAATGTTATGATGTTTGGTCTTGAATGTTTGAATGTTCAAAAGAAGACAAGGACAATTCTTATGGCTGGCCAGGACAATAGTTGTTGATCCCACATGGGGTTTCTCCCGAGGCTACGCTATTTAGAGTGGATACTTAGATGCTTGACCCCACTGGCTCCACCCTCGATACTCACTTCTCCAGGGCAGCCAAGCATCAATCTCCACGAAAACTCCCCGTGGTGAACTTTGTATCTCTACTAAGAACCGTATGTGTGTGAGTCGCTCCAGAGGTCCGACCTCCTGACCCAACAACTAGAAGGATTTTGGCTTTCTAAAACAAAAAGGTGCTAGTAAGGCCATCCGCTCGTGTGGCCATACATGCGAGACTTTTAGCTCTGTAAATACAGAAGGCTCCCAGCCGGTAGGGGTTATGCCCTACAACTGATCAAATAAATTTGATCAAACGGGTTTATGGGGAGACATAGTGTCAGTATGAACTAATCAGCACACGTTACCCATGGTTTTCACCATGGATACAATTGTTTATAGTGGTTCAGAAGAGGTGGGTTCTCCTCGCTACCACTTGGGTCATTCTCTTCTCACTAGTAGCCCTAATGACCACACAGAGAGACAGACCATCTAAAGATGAAACAAAAAGAGCCTATTGACCAAGACACAAAAGACACTAGTTCAATTTTAGTGCACCAATTGAACTGTTTGATAATCTACGAAAACAAGGTGCACAATGAAGATCAAAACCCTTGCCAAAATTTTGCACAAAGATTTGTTATTAGTTTTGCAATAATACCCCTCCTGCAAGCACACAAGTTAGGTAAATTTTAGATCCAAAAGACTTTGTGACATAGGGGCCTTCAACAATGCATTTATTTTACCAATTCAAAGATCTGATTCATCATAAAAAAAGACCACCTGTAAAATTTCAATAAATTTCTAGAAATGTAAGAAAATTTAAAAAAATTGCTAATTTGCTCCAAAAATTAATTTTTTATGAAATATCATAAAAAATTCATATAAAATGCAAACTTGATCCAAAAAATCTTTAATTTTTATCGGACACTCCTTATGGTCTTCCAAACTTGCATAAAAACAATTCTGTAAAAAATCCAAGCAGTTTGTGAGATATGAGCAAAATAATGCAAAATCCTAATTTTCAAAGATCCAATTTTTTTAGGAATTATTTTGCATCAAATTTAAAATAACAAAGAATAGATCTTGTGTATAATTCTGAGAGATTTCCAAACATGTAAGAAAATCCGAAAAATTCGCTAAAATGCTCTCAAAATTAAGTTTTTATGAAAAAACATAAAAAATTCATATAAAATTCAAATATGTTCCAAAAAATATGATTTTTTTACTGAGAATTTCTGATAATGTTCTTGACCTGTAAAAGTTTTTTTTATATCAAAATTCAAACTAGTTTGTGAGATCTAATCAAAATAATGAAAAACCCTAATTTTTAAAAATACAATTTTTTAGGACATATTTTACATCAAAATTAAAATCACAAAGAAAAGATCATGTGTATAAATTAGAGAGATTTCCAAATATATAAGAAAATCCAAAAAAATCTCTCATTTACTCTTACAATTAATTTTTTTATGAAAATTCATAAAAAATTCATAGAAAATTAAAATATGCTCCCATAGATCTGAATTTTGGTTTGAGAGCTCTTGATACTGTGTTGAACCTGCAAACAAAATTTGATGCAAAAATGCGCCGTTTGTGAGATCGGATCAAATCTCTCCAAGATCTTGATTTTATGTCCGAACCCTAGTTGTGCAAGGTTATTCTCCAAATTTTTTACAAAACAACAATATAGGGTTAGAAAAACCTGCAAAAAACAAAGATCTAACAAAAATCCATGTCCCACCAAGCGTGCCAAAATGTTTATGGTGAAAATGGAAACAACAATATTGAAAGACTAAATGAATTCAACCACAAAACCCTAGCCTAACAATCACAAAGATCCACTATAACATATGAAGATTACCTAAGACAATGAAAATCAAATAAAATCACAAAAATTATACCATCACATGTCCACTAGGGTTTGAATCTCCATTCTTCCTATCTCCATTGATCTTGCTTGATATATTTGCTCTTAGATTTTATGTGTGCACAAGCGCTCAACAAAAAACGGAAATGTGGTTGCAAGTAGGCTTGATCGCATATGAAAGTTTGAATGCTAGAATGCTTGATTAGCTGATTAGAATGATTCGAATTATTGAATGATTAGGGTTGATAATGAAGGAAGCATCCTCTTATATAGAAGACACTATAAGAAATGGAGGGATAAGATTGATAGGTGTAAAAGATAAATGGTCGGCTAGGATTAAAGGGTAGGTAGAGGAAATAAGAAAATAATGAGAAGGTAGGTAATGTAGGAATTAAGAGATGAATGACATGTGTCATGGGTGGAAAAGGCTAATGAATTAATTAAATAAATAAAGATTTATTTAATTAATAGAGGAAGTGGGATCAATTAAATAAATAAGATATTTATTTAATTTAGGAAAAGGATAATTTAAATAAATAAATGTATATATTTAAATGAGATATAAGGCTAGAAGACAATAAATGAATTAATTAAATAAATAAAGATTTATTTAATTAATAGAAAAATTAGGTTTAAATAATTAAATAAATAAAGATATTTATTTAATTAGACTAGACAATTTTAGGTGTCTACAATAGGTTGTCGTGTATATATGGTTTCTCCTGTGCATAGTTAGTGTCCTTGTCCCGCGTGTCGAGATCATGTCCTCTTAGCTAGTTCTTCAACATGTATTTTGGTATCCTAATCCTTGCTTGGTTTCCAGGTTCTTTTGTTGGTTCTATTTTTTTTACCCATCCATCATGTAGTTGTTACTTTAAGATATATCATTCTCACATCTGCAATAATTGTCCCTCTGTCTGCACAAGATGTATCCTTCCTCTAGTTAGACATCATCATTAATCCTCATCCATCTGTCGTCCTATCGACAAAAGACATACGTGACACCTTGTGTTGGTTTTGGATTATTTTCTATCTTTATTTATCTTTCAAATCTCCTTGAGTCCTGTTTCCTCTTGGTCGCCACGATCTTTAATATCATGGTGCACTAGGAATAACAAGGCTTGGGATGTTATCTTGTTACTTTTTGTTTTTTCCTGGCGTGTCTTTCGGATATGTGCCTTTGTTGTTCCTCCTAAGTTCTCTGTTATCTCATGTTACATTGGGGCATATCTTCTTGCTTGTGGTTGATCTAGCATCATTTCCTGCAAGGTCTTTGTAACTTTGTGTGATACTGGACTGGCCTGCGTGTCTGTTTATAAGTGTCAATCCATGCATCGGTTGTTAAATTCCACCTTGGTTAGCTCACAGACAATCCTAAATCAAAATAAGTGCTCACTACATGGTGTTTCATTTTACCTAGATGCTCGCGCTCCATGATATCTTCATCTTCATTGCATCTCATTCGCTTTTATTTCCTCATGTCCTCTTTGGGATGTGCATATGTGTCTTTGTCTCATTCCTCCCTCACCATCCCGATCTAGTCTCCCTGAAGGATTATCCATTTGCATCCTACATCACATATGGGTTAGCACATAATCCATATCTACCATCATATCACATACATTGCATTGTCCACAACATCCTGCATATCACACATGGGTTATCACATCATCACTACACCAAATCACATCATCTATACATCAAATCACATCATATGCATCCATAAATCACATCATCCATACATCAAATCACATTATATGCATCCATAAATCATATCACCCATACATAATATCATCACATCCTGCATCACATCCTGCATCACAAGTGCATCAGTCTATCATATGGCATGGAATCATACATCCATGTGTTGTATCATCCTATAGCATAAGTCATCCATAACGGAAATCATAAATCCATACATACATGCATCATAAATCACATAAAAGTACTATATGTCAAGAACAAAACATAATGTGTATCATAATATCATCATGGTCCCCAACAAGTATGTAAATACAAGTATACAAGTATCAATGTGTACATCATTTGTTGTATATGATCAAAAAAAAATGAATCAATTATACATACAATATCCAAATGAATGATGATCACCTACCATGCTCATGAAAATTGCATGAGGTGCCAAAAAATGGATACAAGGAATATATGTGTGTGTGTGTGTGTGTGTGTGTGTGTGTGTGTGTGTGTGTGTCCGCTGGATGGTAAATAAAAAAATAGCACTCATTTGCACTCATCTGCACTCATCTGCATGGTCTGCACCTAGCCTCTCAAAATGTTGTAGAACGTCTGGGTTGGTCAATGTCCCTGTCCCTATCCATGCCCTTGTCTCTAGGATCCCTATGCGAATCTTGATGCTAACCCTGTGTTGTCATGTGTCTGGGTCCTCCTACTAGATCCACTTGTGCTATAGATGGATCTTCTTGAACTTGTACCCCCATTAGATCCTCCACTGCGTGAGGAACTACATGAGGAACTAGATGCTCGAGCTCTAGGAGGCGACACATGCTACTCCCTTTGATCTATTGGTACCGCCTACTCGTACCTGGCCCGATACCAACCTACCTGATGAGATAAGGCCTCTATCTTGGCCATCCATCTCTCCAACATCCCTACCAGTATCTCTCCCCCTCCACTATTGGACTCAACCTATCTCTTGGCCTCATCCCTCTCCCTTTGGCACCAGGCCACTGTCTCCTCCATCCTCCACCGTGCGTGCTCTAGGACATCCCTAGATGCTACTGCTGCATATCTCTTGTTGGAACCCTAAAATTTGAAAATTTTAGAGTTATAGATTCATGCCAAAAAGCGGATTTCTCAATACAATTGTATGCTCTACCTATGACCAACTCCTGAAAACTTATGAACACGTTAAGAGGTCGATTTCTAGGTATGTATATGTATTCAAAAGTTGAATTTTCAGGTATGCCCTTCTGAACCATAATTCATTTCATCTGAGTGTAATTATGTCAAATTAATGATTTCTTTGCATTTAGTGTACATTCAAACACTACCATGTCAGATTTTAGAGCCTTATGATATTATTTATTATATCATTTTTAAATAAATTTAAATAAGTTCATTATGTATGATTTTGAATTTTCTTTAAATAATGGCATTTGGATATTAACAGTTCTCTTTCTTGCAGGGTCACTACACTAAGCCAACCATTTCCTTGAAATGATTATGATTTAATCAACCTAATGCAAAATTTTGGAACCATATGTGTTCATGTCATATGAGAGTCATTTTATTCACATCTTATTTTAATTTTTCCTGCATAAAATTATTAATTTAGATATTAGTTTTTTTTAAATTAATATAATATTGTTATAACATATTCATTTATTTGTGTTATAAGATTCCAAATGATTTTTTTTTTATTTAACACAAAATTTTAATTAGCATTGATGTGTTATATGCAAGATTACTATAAAAGTAAATAAAAGTTTATTTTCAAGAAGGTAAAATATGAATGCTCGGATTTCGATCTTTACAAAATATATAACAAGTTTTATGCAGAGCCTATTTTGTAAATCTTTTAAATACAAGATTTAATATATTTCTAAAAGAAATAAAAGTTTTTCCAAAAAAATAAATCATTTTAATTAAAATGACATTTGCACAAGGTGGGGCCCGATGGGTGCATAGGTGTTTCTGGCCTTCCCGATCACCTGAGGGATTCCCGCCTGTGGCACTCAGGAATTATCTGCAGCAGTTTCAAAGGAAAACACAGAAGTCCCGTTGTCAGATCCAATAAAATATCAATCCATTGTAGATGAAGAATGGAATGATATAAATTGGGTAAATGTGATATGGCTGGAGCATCTGCAAATTCAAGTTTTAATAGAGGACGCAGACAGATACAGATTTCTTGGGAACAAGTGCATGATGCACGATATTTTCGGGGCAAGTTTTGTCCATATATTCTCCCGATAATTCAAGGAAATATCCAATACAATGGAGCAAAATTATGTGCTCATTTTGCAGAACCACACATTGGCGAGAATCAACCCAGGTTACTGTTCAATTGAACAACCGATAATGGGGACCTTACTTCAGCACATTGTTCTACGGGGTGGGTTCTCCGATCGATCCTATCTTTTTGGTCCATAGAGTAGTAGGGGCCTTCGGAGCATGAATCCAACCTTCCATCCGGATCCGAGGACAAGGAGAGCTACTAGTATTAGTTACTCCTTGGATCGGAGCATATTGCTATGAAATGATCCTATGAATGAATCAGAGAAAGAATAATACTCATTCGAAGCTGTCGAGCAGGTACTCATATGTGGCGACATTCATGGTCAATTTCATGATCTAACAGAGCTTTTCCGAATTGAGGGAAGGTGTCCAAACACCAATTACTTGTCATGGGCGGTCATGTTGATCGTGGATATTATTCAGTTGAAGTTGTCACTCTTCTAGTAGCATTGAAGGTCCGTTATCCTCAACGAATCACTATCCTAAGAGGAAACCATGAAATTCGCCAGATTACACAAATACATCCCTTGGCCAAAAGAAAGGCTCTGCTGGCTATTTCTTCCATTGTGTTCTCAGTCACCCCTTTTACGGGTGTACTTATCGGTGTACCTTTTGCAAGCTGACTGAAGTTACCTTTCTCCCTAAAGAGTTGAGAATGGTGGTGTCTACAGTAAAGTTTGTCGTCATATGCAACATAATTTGAGGGGCTTATGACACAACCACCACGGCTGCACTTAAAGCAAAGGTTTGTGGTATGCAGTGCCATCAACTGCAACCTTCTTGAGGGGATACATAGTCTTCTTGCAGGCAACACATTTATCCTGTGTGCCTAAAAAAAGTGCAGAGATCCTAGATGGTGTTTTGTTCTCACTGTCAACGGACTTGTCATTTCTTGATGGTTCAGGAGTCCCTTCAAAACTTTTATTCAAACTTCTCATTCTCTTAAAAAGTTGGTCAAAGTGAAACTTGCAATAGAGAACTCCTTCAAATGATGAGTAGTTACTAAGCTTCAATGTGCCCTTGCAGTGATGACATCGAAAGCATGCCTTGTGATAAACAGAATTATCAGCTGTCAATTGATCGACCAAGTACACAATCTTATCACATGCCTTACTTTTTTGTGGTGTACCAACAAATGACATGCCTGCTAATGTGAATGAATCTCCACAAATATTTTATAAAACAGAAGAAATTTGAAAGGCTAGATTGTGAGCAAACCGATAAAACCCAACTCAACAAAAGTATTAAACAAAAGTATTAGAGGATTTTATTTTGGCCGAAAATAGCCTTCCCCGATAGCCAAAGTTACCCCGATGAAGACATGGGAGATATCATATTTTCATTTTAAGTCATCGGGCATCGGGGTAATAGAAAAACACCTATCCTGAGAGTAGAGAGCTAGAAAAACACCTATCCTGAGAGTAGAGAGCTACGTCGATGGATAACCAACTATTGAGGTAATATTGTTTTAATTTTTGCAAAAGAGGGTAAGTTAATATATTTTAATGTTTCACTTTTGAGTTAATGTTTGAGAGTTAGAATTTTAATTTTTTCAAAGAGAAGATTAATAAGGTATTTTTATTTACTTTGGGAAGTTTTGTGACTCAAAAGTAAAAATATTCTCAAATGATATATGCTTGATATGCTTATGTCTTGAGATTTTTTATTATCAAAATGATTTTTTTGTCACTTCTCTTGGTAAAAAGTATTTTTGTTCCAATGATAAATGGCTATACTATTATGGATTAAAATCAATTTTAAGGGCAAAAGTTTTTTTTTTAGGGATTATATTACTGAAGATTTTATTTCTCTAAAATATCCCAAATGCAATTTTTTGATTTATTACAAATGTCTAACTATACCATTCTTGTGCAGATAAATAAATTATATTCCCTTGGCACATATTGCATAGGAAGTGGTTTTTACCCAAAGACTCAATATAATATTTGGAGATATAATGATTTTTATTTTTGCAAAAAAAACTTTAAATCATTGTCTCAAATATAACATTTTGCAAAAAATTCTTTAAATCATTGTCTCAAATATAACATTTTCTTACTCATTGTTATTTTGTAATATTATTTACTAGCGAGGAATATTTTGTCAAGGGAATTACATTTTATTTATAAAAGCCTTTTGACATATAGTGAAAATAATGAATAACATTTGATTATCAAATGGTTGATATTTTCTTTCATCAAATATATTTACCCTAAGTAAATAAATTGAACATATGCATTAGGGTAAATCATTTATATCATATGGATAATGGTTTGATTGGTTTTTGCAAGTATATATTTCATATGATAAAATACTTCCAAAAGAATTGAAGTTGCCCTAAAAGGTGAAAATGTATTCTTATGAATGTTTGTCCATGGATATCATTTCAAAAGGGAAGTATATTCTTTTATGAATCATATTAGATATGATATTTTTTACCTTATGTTATTATTTGAAAATCTATACTAGGGTAAATTAATATTTTCCAAAAGGCTTGAAATACTTTGATTACTCTAACCAAGTATTTATATGCAAGAAAACGTTATTCATTTTTTGAAGGCAAACCCTAATCAAGGGTAGAATAAGATTGATTCTTAAATCAAGGAATTTGATTGGCTTATCTTATGTGCAGGAGATCTTTGGGTAATAATGAATATTTAAAGAACTGCATGATCAAGCCGAGGAACTTTATCAAGGCGGAAAATAAAAGAACATTATTTCATTTGTAATTATTTCATAAACCAAAGGATGTGTCCTTTGGGAATGAAACTGTCTGCAACTATCCCTTATGTTTATAAAAGGGAAGTCACACAGAACAAATGGGGGGACAATTTTTCCATCTTTCAAAGAACCCACTAGAAGGGCTGCAAGTGTTATATTTTAGAAAGGTCTAGTAGGAATAAGAAGTTTATTTTGTGCAAACTGAATGTATTGGAGTATTTGTAAGTGTAGTTATTGTGTACATTCTTATTCCAAAAGTTAATATACAAGATTTCATGGTTTTATCTTCAGATCGTTATGTGTAATTTTGTGTTTGATGAAATTATATGTCCTCTTGATAAATCTTTAAGATTTTCTATGATGTGTCATCACATGATGTTGTATTGAATGTAAAATTGGGTTTTTATTGTTCATGCAACACATAATGAAACCTTCACAGTGATGGTCTTATAATTGTCTCTTGAGTTGATAGTGATTCTTGTCCACAAAGTTGTTCATTAACTATTAGATAAAGGCACTGGTTTGTTATTAATCTTTGTTGAATAAATTTGTATGCATTAGGTCCTTATCAGAGAAACAAATCTTCTAATTTCTATAAGTACTGCTCTTTTTCATGATTGCTTAAAGTCCTAACAACAATCTTTTGCACAATACAACTATACTCACACTTATTTTATCAGTTTTAAAGGCATTTATTAAAAATCACTTCTGTTAGCATAGTTGCAGAAAAACCTTTTGCCATCCCCGCAATTGCTAATTCCCACAGTTTAAATTCACTCAAAACAAACCTCTTTTGTGCTTGAGAGTGTCAGGTACACCCATCTCGGTTTAGTGGAGCCTAAAGTGTAGAGGGATTTGGTCTTTGACCATCCCTGTTCGTTGGCCAAGGCTGATTGGATCAACTCAGGATTAGGCAAGTCTTTGGTTTTCCAATTTGTGGTTTTGGGCACCAACACCTCTCCTGAAGAGGCCTGCCCCTCTCTACTTGTAGCTATGCCCTGGAACCCTCCGCTGCATCTCTCTCCCTCTGTAATTTGTCCCTCTCTGTTGTGACCTCCTGTAATTTGTGCTCTGCCCTGGTCATTGCATCCTCGAGTGAGCGGATTTGAGCTGCTAGATCCTGTGGTTCTCTTGAACCCTCTCCCCTCTCTTCTCTATTGACTCTCCTAGTCGATGGAATAGGTCTCATCGATGTCTTGCCTTATCCCTGTCCCTCCTCTTCATGTCCCTCTACTTGTGGGCCTACCTCCATCGTTGTTGCCTCATCTTCTTTGTCTCCTCCATCCCCCCTCTCTCCTCTCCTTTCCTCCTCTCTGGCCCTATCTGCTCACAGTTGATCTGGATCTTGTTTGAGCCCCTGCCTCTGCTACTTTCTCAACTGACCGCTTGACTGGCTGATACTATCCGACCCTTCCTCCCTTGGCCTGAAACTGTACCCTCCTAACACCGAGGGGTTCCAATCCTGCACTGCCAACTAGCCTCGGTCTCACCTCTGCCCACCAAATGTCATATGCTAATGTGACTCTGCATTTGCAGGTCCCCCTCGTGGATCCTATTGTATTGGAGCCAATCAAGTCCACCCATTAATAATACCCTCCCTGTCTTGTAATGAGGGCCCAAACTCTGTCACCCTCTCTCAGGTAACCCACTGAAATCTGTGTGGTGCATCAGACACATCCTATACCCGACTAAATTGTATTTGCACCCGGTCTGGCTAATACATCTCTATCACATACTCCCATCTGCCTATGATGTAACCTGTAGTAAGCATGTAGAGAATGTTCCTCAGATCCTTTGGCCATGCTAGGATCTCCATATATGGTCTTCACACGATCGCATCCATTGTCAACCTGTCAAATATGACCCTCCAGTGATCAATATCGTCAGTGACCTCATATCTCAAGGCCCCACGCTAGCTGAATACCACTAGCTATGTTGTATCTCTATCCTGCCTACCCACTAGCCACATGACAACAATGGTCTCCCACACCCGTACCTATAGAAGTGTAACAAATCCGAAGCTCAGGCCAGGATGATAAACTGTGTCGTGCAACTCTCTATACAACTCTGCCAGCACCAAGGTACCCCAAACCATCAATCATCCGCTGTCTACTACCTCAATCACCACTAGGATCATCCCTAGTATAGCTAATCTCACTCTGTGGTTCAGTAGAATGTATCCACTCACCAGTGCATAGACAAATAAGTAGATCCACCTAGCAGGTGGTGCATGTGCCAATGCCTTCTCTAATGATAACTGACCATGATGAAGAGGCATGTCTATGCCAACTAGCCGTCTCACAACCTCTAGGCTATGCATCGTGCCCCTCATATTGACAATTTGAAAATCTGATACACATCCTTAGGAGTCACTGTGATCTCTCCTATGGGCAAGTAGAAGGTGGTTGTCTCTCTCCTCCATCTCTCTACTAGATCCATGACCATCGCCATATGAGATCCAATGTGGGGCATCCGCGCACATATCTTAAACCAATCACCTCGGTGTGTGCCCAATCTGTGGCACTCAACTCTACTCCTAGCCTCAAGACAAGAGATTGTATCTCTCAACTCACCAAGATATCCATGCTCCATTGCACAACAAAACAACAAAAACTTGTCAGTTTTTGGGCCTCTTTTCTTCCCCAGTCGTCTTTCGACAACTTATCTTACCCCTCTTTCTTCTATCTTTTCTTTCTCCCCTCCCCTAGTCAGTGGGTTTGCTAACCCGCCATTTATTCTTTGGTGGGAATGCATTCAGGCCACTTTGTTAAGTGATCCCACCATATTGAGATCGTGATCCAGAGGGTTCTCGGTGAAAACCCTCTTCATTTTTGGCAGAAATGTGTACCCGCTTGAGCAAGACCGCCTTCCCACCCCCTTCCCCAAACCAGTATCTCTTTCATGATCTCTCCATAGCGGGATCAGGTTCCCAAGATTTCTTAGTGCGAACCCATCGGATACAATCCGACAGGAACACGTTTTCTATGGCAATAAATGATAAAAATGTGAATGAAATAAAAGCACAAGGACGTTTTTCAAAGCATACCTCGCAATCTGGCACCTGATGTTGCTTGACGTTATGTACCACGTCCACTCGGTGCCTTGATCGTGCTCCCTCTGCCATCTTGACTACATGCACTATGAGATCTGAAATGCACTAAAATAGCTCAAAATCTCTCTTAGAGATCTAATTTTTCACATTCTACTCACATAAATGAGCATTCCTAGGGCCATTTTTAACCTTATATGGTGCCCATATGGCTCATTTTGATTGTCTTGAGCCCTCTCGGACTATTTTTAGTATATATTCTTCCTTGACTCTCTTTTTTGGATGTCGTCTTTGCCTTTCACTACCTTTTTTTAATCCTCCTTCCTTTTGTCCATTGGGGCAATGTTTCTTTCAAGCTGCCGCCCAGGCCCCTTTTCTTGTGCACCCTCTCGAGGGGGCATCCCTAGCTGCTCTGTCCGTCTAGTGCGTTTTTGCTTCGTCCCCCTTTTTCTTCCAGTCGCAGGTGTTTTATTTTCTTCGCAATGACGCTATTTTAGTGCCAGTGCGAAGAGGGGCAAAATGTAGACACCTAAATTTGACTAATTAATTTAATCTAATTTAAATCCTATTCTTCCAATTAATTAATTTCTAATTAATTAATCCCCCAATCTTTTTCCTCTAATTAATTAATTTCCCAATCCCTTTCCTCCTAACCTATTAATCTAATTGATTAATTACCTTTTTCACCCCTTTTTGGTTAATTAATTTAATTAATCAAATTCCCCTTTTCCCAAGTTCATGATTTAATTAATTTTATTAATTAATTAAGTTCGAATCCTACTTGAGCACTTGGCTCCTAACCTCAAACCCCCTATCTAACCTAACCCTTGTCCTAACCTTAGAGTGCTAACCAACCTTATCTATCCAAACCTCCCCCAACCTAGTCATCCTCCAAACCTCCCAACCAATCCTATCCTATCCTTCCTAACCTCCATGTATGCACATCCTAACTAATTTCCTAAATATTAGGAAATATCCCTTATTTTTGGGTGGATTTCCCCAAAATAGACATGTGTACTTAGGGACACATCTCACTCCCTTCCTAGACATGTGTCCCAAAGGACACATGTCATTCTTCTTTGAGACAAGTTTCTCATCCTCCGTCGCTTATTCTTCCTCCTTTCTTCTATTTAATCCCCCCCTTTTTAGACCAAAAGGTTCCACTTTTCATGCCAATGCATCGTTATGCTGTTGGAATCATTACACACATCACACTTTTCACCAAATAATCCATCATCATTCGCATCTACCATCATAGAGAAAAATCAAGCATCTGTTGATGTCATGAGCACACATCAAATCACAGAAAAATCAAATTAAGGTAGGAATCATGGTTTGCATTGTTTATCATTTTGTTCTCCATTTTAGTTTTATCATTCTAATATTGAGGTGTTTGAGTTTAATGGCTTTTTTGGTTGTTTTCTTTGTTATTTCAATTATTTAGTTTAGCTTGCACATTTTACCTCATACACAACCCAACTATCCAACTCTACCACCCCTATCTCTCATATTTGTTCAAATTGTTACCATCTATGCTTTAGGAGAGATAGCGATGTAGAGGGTATGGATGGTTTGACCTCCCATGTGTGTTTGCGTTATCATTTTAGATGTTATAAGAGTAGCAGGGGTCAACAAGGTGGTACATCTGATGATGTGGCATTGAGAAGTGACTTGCTGGATTAGGTGTACTATGGTGTTCAAATGCTTAACTAAGTGCTCTTGAAACTAGGTTAAAAATAAAATTCCTAATATATGATAGAGGAGGAGAGTTCAATTCAAATGCATTTGAAAATTATGAGAAAATGAAATAAGAAGACAATATTTATCCACAACTCCACATCAAAATGGTGTTGTTGAGAGGGAAAATAGAACAATTCAAGGAATTGCAAGAGCCATATTAAATGAATCCAAACTATCCAACATTTTTTGGAGAGAATTAGTTAATACAATCCAATCTAAATTTTGAATTGAGCACAAACAAGAGTGAATAATATAAAAACACTATATGAATTTTGGATGGGAAGGTCAACATCATTGAAGTATTTGAAATTTTTTCTTGATAAAGAACTATATAAAAAGAGATGGTGAATATCTGGTAAATTTTGATTCTAGGAGCCACAAAGACTAAAGCTTACAAATTCTATAATAAAATATTGCACAAAGTTATTGAAAGTGAAAATGTAAAAGTTAATGAAGAGAAGCATTATAAAAAAATGAATCAAGAAGATCATCAAGAAGAAAAAAAATGCAAATAAGATGGAGTAGAGGAAGAAATTGAAAATGTAGAAGTTGAGAAAAGAGAACCAAACACACCATCAAGGGCACCATCCAAGAATCCATCAAGATTAATCCAAAATAATCATCCAAAAGACTTGATTATTGGGGAAAGATACATAAATTCATACAAGGAGATTTTCTAGTACATCACAACATGCAAATTTGTGCTTTCTCTCCAAAATAGAATCAAATTACTTTACATAATAAAGTGAATGCAAGCATTGGATAAAGGCTATGGAAGAGGAATTGGATCAAATAAAGAAAAATGAAACTTAGGAACTTGTCCCAATACCCAAGGATAAGAATATGGTTGACACTAAGTGGTTATTCAGGAACAAGCTAAACGAGGATGGCAATTTTTTGAGAAACAAGGTAAGATTAGTATGCAAGGGATATGCTCAAGTTAAAGGAAGTTACTTTAAATAAACCTTTTTCCCTATTGCTTGTATGGAGGCAATAAGGATGTTTTTATCTCTCGTCAGTTAAAATAATTTTAAAGTCTACCAAATGGATGTGAATTTCACCTTTCTTAACAACAATCTAGAGGAAGAGGCATACATTGAAAAACATGAAGGATTCATCCTTTTAGAGAATGAGGACTATGTTTGCAAGCTAAATGTTGCCCACCTTTTAGTTTTTGAGTTTAGCACATCTCAATTCAAATTCTTTAATCCACCAACCTTTGGTTGCTCAATTGGTCCTTTTCACCACTTCGAAACCAAGTCCTCAACCCCCTTAGTTCTTGAGACATCCAATCGACCAATCTGGTGCAGTCAGTGGTTAGGAGAGACCTCAAAGAGATCAATCTGGGTTGGTCAGCAAGAGTAAACACAATAGAAACACAAGGATATGGTGGAGGTAATGCAAAACTGAATGAATTAAATCATGAAAACTGTTTACAATCAATCGGTAGCAACTGGGTTACAGAAACGGTTCACTGACATGCTCAAACATACTTAATTACAAAACAGGTTACAACCAGGACCTCAAATCTTTAGATCTATCTTCTATGTTCTATCCCTTAGTTTATCTCTACTTATCTTCTATTGTAATGCTCAATTACAATGATTTATATAATCCAAAGGGATCCGGTCGGCCCAAAAGGGATCAAATGCCGAAGAACAAGACCTAACATGTAAGAACAACAAGGTCGGCCTCCGCCAAAGAATTTCCTCTAGAAAATCCAAAGGATGAAGTGTAGATCAAAGGGAAGGTTGACCACATGCCAAGGAACATCGGAATCAATGCTTAGGGCTCTGCAAGCTACGAAAGGGATCTGATAGATCCTGGTAGATTGCAACCAGGCAACTGGTACCAGAAAACTGTCTCAAAAACCGGTAGCGATATCTTGTCGGAAAATGATCCAAATGCTCCACAGTTTGGGAATAAGGTAGATGATCAAGTCCTTAAGAAAAATCCAACTCCATGAGATCCGGTGAGCCAATTCCAAAAAATGCAAAATGAAATGCAAAACATAAAGGAAATATTTTTGGTTGATGCAATATTGCCATGAACTGGGGATGCTCCTGATTAGACATTCAAGGTTGTTGAAAAAGTGAGTCTCACTTTGCTAGGGTCAGGGGAAAACCAAGGCGGTCTACCTCTTCCTGAGAAATCCAAGATGAATCTTCAACTAGTTTGTCCTTCCACTTCACAAGATACTCCTTATGCTGACTGCTCCAGGTACTATGCACAATCCTACTGTCCAAAATGTCTTCAATTTGATCTAGTTCCTTCCAAGGAAACTGTTTCTCCAAGTCTAAAATACTATCCTCACTAAATTCTAGTTCATGATACTGATATAGATCTGCAATGTTAAATAAATGTGAAATACTCAGACTATCTGGTAACTCCACTTCATATGCATTTCCAGAACTGAGCTTTCTCAAAATTTTGCAAGGTCCAAACTTCCTCATCTACAACTTGTTATAAGATCCAATCGGGAATATTTATTTTCTCAGATACACCATCACTTCTCATCAACTTCAAATTCCTTATGTCTCCTCTTCTCATCTTCTTTCTCCTTATACTTGTTGTTCATGTCCTCCAAATGTTGCTTAACTTGAATATGTAAGTCCTTCATGTGATCTAAAAATTCTTCTACTTCTGCACTTCTCTAGTCTTCACTTCTTATATCTCTTAATTCTGATATACCTCTAGGGTGTGCTCCATTAACAATATCAAAAGGTGTCCTTCTAGTACTCTTGTTTACTAAATTATTGTAGGCAAACTCTGCTTGTGTAAGAATCAAATCCCAACTTCCAGTTTTGTCTCCAACTAAGCATCATAAAAAATTTCCCAAGCTCCGGTTAATTACTTTTGTCTGTCCATCAGTCTATGGGTGAAAAGTAGAATTGAACTTCAAATCCGTCTTCATCTTCTTCCAAAGTGTTCTCCAAAAACAACCAACAAACTTAGTATCTCTGTCTGTAACTATTCTTGTAGGCAATCCATACAATTTGACCACTTCCTTGAAAAATAGGTCTTCTATATGTACTACATTTAATGTCTTCTTACAAGGTATGAAATGAGCCATCTTCAAGAATCTATCCACTACTACAAATATAGAATCATTCCCTCTCTATGTTTTAGGAAATCCAAGTATAAAATCCATGCTTATATCTTCCCAAGGTATGTCCAGTACTATCAAAGGTTTATACAATCCCACATTCTGACTACTACCCTTTGCAACTTGACAAACTCTACAACTTTGCAAATATTTCCTAATATCCTTATGAATCTGGGGCCAAAATTAATACTCACTCACCACTGCTATTGTTTTATCAACACCAACGTGTCCGACTAATCCTCCACTATGTTTCTCCTTTATCAGATTCTCCCTCATAGAACTCTTAGGTATGCACAACTGAACTCCTTTCAATAACATCCCATCCTAAATGAAGTTATCCAACCACTTGCTTCTGTCTACTGTCACCGGTTCTCTACATTCTCTCCAAGGTTCTACAAAATCTAGGTCATCATCATATAAGGTTTTCAACTCCTCAAATAATAATATTGTCACTCTGATCTCTATCAGTAAATTCCTCCTCCTACTAAATGCACCAGCAACTTTGTTATATTTCCCACTTCTATGCTTCAACATAAAGGTGTAACTTTGCAAAAATTCTACCCATCTCATATGTCTCTTATTCAACTTACTCTAACTTTTCAAATACTGCAAAGCTTGATGATTCGTGTACAACAAAAACTCCTTAGGCAATAAGTATGTCTCCATTTCTTCAAGGCTTGAACTATGGCATAAAACTCTTGATCATACATTGAATATCTCCTCTGGGAATCATTCAATTTCTCACTAAAATAAGTTGTTGCACTCCCTTCCTGACTCAACACTGCTCCTATTGTTGTTCCACTTGCATCAGAATCCACTTGAAATACTTTATCTAAATCTGATAAAGCTAACATAGGTTGCTCAGTCACTTTCCGCTTCAACAGTTCAAAACTTTTGTTTGCTCTGGTGGTCCACTTGAATTCCTTCCTATCTTCCCTCATTGTCTCAGTCATAGGGTTACAAACTGAACTGAAATTTTTGATGACAATCCATGAAATGATCTTACCTCTCCAATGCTTTCTGGTGTAGGCTATTCACCAATTGCTTTTACTTTCTCAGGGTCCATCTTCAAACCATCCTCAGATATCACAAATCCCAAATAGACTAACTCATCCTTCATGAAAGTACACTTCTTAAGATTTATCAGCAACTTTTCTTCTCTCAACCTCTACAAAACTTGTCTCAAATGCAACAAATGCTCCTCTTTTATCTTACTAAAAATCAAAATGTCATCCGAATATACAATAACAAACTTACCCACTCATCTCCACTCATAGTCCTTCGTTTGTCTTGAATGTTGTCTTCCACTCATCTCCTTCTCTGATCTCGATCTGATGATATCCACTCTTCAAGTCTATCTTTGTAAAGTATTTGGCTCCACTCAAACAGTCCATTATGGCATCCATCCTATGCAAAGAAAACCAGTATTTCACTATGATTTTATTTATTGCTCTGGAATCAATACACATTCTCTACTCTCCATTCTTCTTAGGTGCTAATATTGTTGGTACTGCACAAGGGCTCAAACTTTCCCTGATCAAACCTTTCTTCAACAGATCTTGCACTTGTTTATTCAGTTCTTCATTCTCTGCCGGTATCATTTGGTGTGCAACTTTGTTAGGCAAACTAGCTCCAAGAACCAGGTCCATGCAATGACTGATACTTCTCACAAGTGGCAATCCATCAGGTACATTATCTAAAATGATGTCTTCATATTCTGTCAGCAAGTCTTTTATCTCTTTTGGTTGTTCCTCTTCATGTTCCAGATTCTCAGTCTTCCTAGGAATTAAGGTAAAACACACATTCTCATGTCTCAATCCATCCAGGAATTTCCTTCCATCTACCAAATAGATTCTAGCATTCATACAAACTTCATTCTTCAAAGGTTCCTCCAAGGACAACAAGGTTTGCTTCATCCCATTGGCCACAATAGTGTACATATTCTTCCTCCTATCATGTACTGCCTCTCTATCAATCTGCCAAGGTCTACCCAACAAAAGATGACAAATATCCATAGCCATAATATCACACAAGACTTCATCATGATAATTCCCAAATTTCAATTTCAGCAAACATTGCTCACTTACTAACAACTTATGTTCATGATAAGGTTTAGGGTGTTTCAATCTCTCCAAATTCAACTTATTCACAATCTCTTCTGAAACAAGATTATTTGAACTACCAATGTCAATAACAACTTTACAACACTTACCAGATACCTTACATCTAGTCTTGAACAAATTCTTCCTTGCAAGGGCTCTTCATCTCTCTCGGTATGACACAAAGCTCTCCTCATCATCAACAGTTCTCCATCTTCTGGTTTATTATTTGATTTGGTGGGGTTTTCTTCCACCACTTATTCTCTTCTGGTATTCTCTATCTTCTTACACTCAAAAGTATGATTTCCTTCTCCTCCATACTTATAGAAAGTTCCTCTAAATGTTCTCCTTTCTTGTCCTCCAAAATTCTCATTCCAATAGCCATCTGGTTCTCTCCTCTGGTATAAATTTTTGTCATCTTTTCAGTATGAATTACCTTCTTTGCTTACTTCCTTGTCCCTTATCCTTATTCTGATTTGTATAGGTTCCTCTACATTTGGTATATCCTCTTCCTCCTTGAAATCTTCCTTCAGTAAACCTTCCACCTCTTCCTCTCTACCTCTGCTCATGTCTTTTGTTTAGCTTCTCTTATGCCTTTAGGGCATATTGGTAAGCCTCTTCAACACTCTATAATTTGATCAAACTAAGTTCATCTTGTATAGACACCCACAATCCATTCAAATATCTTACAACTTGTTCAACTTCATCATCAACATGTCCAGATTTGATATTCAACCTATTAAATGTTTCGGTGTATTCCTTCACACTAGATTCCTTCTGTCTCAAATTTTGCAACTTCTAGAACAAGTTCACTTGATAATCAGCTGGCATAAATTTTGATTTCAACTTAGCAATCATTCGATCCCATGTCTTGATCTTCTTTTTACCTCTCCTTTGTCTATCAACCCGCAAATGTTCCCACCAAAGAGATGCATGACCTTTCAGCTAGGTACATGCATATTTCACCTTCCTCTCTTCTGCAGTGATTTCAAAATCAAAATATTTCTCCATCTCCAAGATCCAATCCATCAATTCATCTGAATCCAACTTTCCATCATATTCTGGTGGGGTAAAATGAGGTTTAGTATTCGCCCTACTCAAAACCCTCAAAAACCTTTCCTCATCCGGATCAACCGCTGGTGGGTTTACTTGTTTTGCCCAGTCTTCTTCTCCTTCATCTTCACTTACATCTTCAATGTGTCAGCCTCTTCTCTGGGTTGTCTCCACGGCTTCCAAACGGGTTGCCATCCCTCACAACATTTCCATCACAGCAGGGTCTACATTTCCATGGGCTCCACCATTCCTAGTTCCTTTTCGCTCCATCGTTTACGCCAGTCCTCTAAAGTTGTAGGTCGGATCCATAGTCTGCCACACTACAAAAAAAATTCTTAGGACAACGCAATCTCTGGAATGAAAAATCGCTCTGATACCACTTGAAGCAGTCATCGGTTAGGAGGGACCTCAAAGAGATCAATCTGGACTGATCAGTAAGAGTAAACACAATGGAAACACAAAGCTATGATGGAGGCAATGTAGAATAGATTGTTTTATTTCATGAAAACCAATTACAACCAACCGGTAGTAACCGGGTTACAGAAACCGACTCACAGGCCTACTAAAACATACTCAAAGTACATAATAGGTCACAATTGGGACCTCAAATCTTAAGATCTATCTTCTATTCTCAGTCTAACTACTTGATTACATTCTAATACTCATTACAATGATTTTTACGATGCAAGGGGATCCGATCAGCCCAAAAAGGGATCAAAACCCGAAGAACAAGACCGAACGTGTAAAACCGACAAGGTCGGCCTCTGCCAAGAGATTCCTTCGAAAAACCCAAAGGATGAAATGTAGATCATGGGAAAAGGTCGGACACACACCAAGGAACATCTGGTATATCACAAATGCAAATAGATCCAGGAAACTGCTAACAGGAAATTGTCAACTGGTAATAGGAAACTGTCATGGAAACCGATAGTGATAACTTACCAAAAAATGATCCAAATGCTTCATGGTTTGGGAATAAGGAAGATGATCAAGTCTTCAAGCAAAATCCAACTCCACAAGATCCACTGAGCCAAATTCGAGACACACATAAAGAAATGTTGAAACTACAAACAGAAAGGAAAATATTTTTGGTTGATGCAAGATTGTTATGAACCGGGGATGCTCCTGCATCAAGGAGGCAGGTTCGAAGATGCAACTTGTTTCTTAGTGAATTTGTCAATTACCATAGCCATAGGGCACACTAGGGTATGATTGGGTTCATATTGTGTTTACTCTTGGTTCCTATAAATAAGCGCCCCATGACAATACATAGGGTTGATGTAAGTTTCATGTAAGTTTTGCCAACTTTCATGCACTGCCATAAGTTTGACTCCTAATTCCAGGTTTTACCATGGCCAACACAAGGTGACTAGGAGTCTATAGGAAAGAACTATGATCTTAATGTAATGGAACTCATTAGTCAGTTTTCCATCTTATCTAGCTTAATGAAACATGAGCAGTTTTTGCATGTGGAGTTTACCAAGCATGGTACAGGTTTGAGTCTTGGCCTGACTGGCAATAGTGGATTCCTCTACCAAGGACTCCCAAAAAAGGGAATTGCCCCTACAAAAATGAAATATGAGTATTTTAGAGTACAATATATTTTTTTTGCTATCTTTCTTGTGTAATATTTCTCATTAACATGTTACAGTACGATATTTTTTAGATTAGAGCAGAAATTATAATCTGTATTATCTTGTAATAATGCCCAATTTTTTTTGACTCCTTTAGAGTGACTCAGATGCATTGATTGTAATTAAATATGAGCATATTTATTTCTTCCAATCAGTGCAAGTACATAAGGGCAAGTATGCTACCTGCTATGAGGTACACTTATATTTGTATTGAGCATTTTCTATGTGTTATATTTTCCTTCCCCAGGAAGAGTACATGGACATTCAAACTTTGGAAACACGATTGCAGGCTTTGGCCAAGTGTTCCCAATGTGGTAATTGTAACCAAAGGTTTGTCCCACATTTTGTTTCTTCCAATGGCACTGTGGGAACAATGATTCCAACTCCAGGTATGCCAAATAATGGATTTGAATATCTAGTGATGGCAACTTCCATTGGGGATATTTCCATGATGCCAGTTCCTAGCTCAAAATCTTTGATTTCTAATCCTTCTGGCGTGGGATGTATGCTACCTGTTGGTAGTGGGTCTGATCATGTACATTCTAACTCATTTATAACAGCTGATGGTAATTCCAATAAAATGAATGTTTTTGTTGATTCTGGAGACAACTTGTCATCTGTTCTAGGACCCCTAAGCAACATGCCTCAATGTCAACAGGGAGTTGGAGGCATGTCCATGGGTGTAGAAAATCAGATAATTCCTACAATAGGTTTCAAGAGTCAGATGATTCCAACATCTGGGTTAGGAAAGTATCCCTTTGGTGGAATGGGTTATTCAAGTGCTAACTACATAGGTTCCTCTACCTCCGATATATCCTCTTCCTCCTTGAAATATTCCTCTAGAAAACCTTGCACCTCTACCTCTCTATCTCTGCTCATGTCTTTTGTTCAACTTCTCTTCTTCTTTCAAGGCATTCTGGTAAGCTTCTTCAACACTCTAAAATTTGATCAAACTGATTTCATCTTGTATAGACATCCACAATCCATTCAAATATCTTGCAACTTGTTCAACTTCATCATCATGTTTGGATCTAATATTCAACTTGTAAAATGCTTCGATGTACTCCTTCACACTAGATTCCTTCTGTCTCAAATTCTGCAACTTCAAAAATAGATTCACTTGATAATCAGCTGACATAAATTTTTATTTCAACTTAGCAACCATTTGATCCCTTGTTTTGATATTCTCTTTACCTATTCTCTGTCTATCAATCTGCAAATGCTCCCACCAAAGAGATGCATGAACTTTCAACCGGGTACAGGCATATTTCACCTTTCTTTCCTCTACAGTGTTCTCAAAATCAAAATATTTCTCCATCTCTGAGATCCAATCCATCAATTCATCCGTATCCAATTTTCCATCATATTCTGGTGGGGTAAAATGAGGTTTAGTATTTGTCCTACTTAAAACCCTCAAAAACCTCTCTTCATCTGGATCAATTGCCAGTGGATTTACTTGTTCTGTCAGGGCTTCTTCTCTTTTATCTTCACTTACATCTTCAATATGTCGGCCTCTTCTCTGGGTTGTCTCAATGGCTTCCAACCGAGCTGCAATTCCTCGCAACATTTCCATCACAATAGGGTCTGTATTCCCACGCACTCCACCATTCCTATTTCCTCTTTGCGCCATCTTCATGCCAGTCCTCTGTAGTTGCAGGTCGGATCCACAGTCCACCACCCTACAACAAAATCTCTCAGGATAACGTAATCTCCAGAATGAAATCTTGCTATGATACCACTTGGTGCGGTCATTGGTTGGAAGAGACCTCAAAGAGATCAATCGGGGCCGGTCAACAAGAGTAAACACAATAGAAACACAAGGATATGATGGAGGCAATGCATAATTGAATTAATTAAATCATGAAAACTATTTACAATCAACCGGTAGCAATCAGGTTATAGAAACTGGCTCACTGGCATGCTAAAATATGCTTAATTGCAAAATAGGTCACAACCGGGACCTCAAATCTTTAGATCTATCTTCTATGTTCTATCCCTTAGTTTATCTGTACTTATCTTCCATTCTGATTCTCAATTACAATGATTTATATGATCCAAAGGGATTCGGTCGGCCCAAAAGGGATCAAATGTTGAAGAACAAGACCTAACATGTAAGAACAACAAGGTCGGCCTCCACCAAAGAAATTCCTCCAGAAAATATAAAGGATGAAGTATAGATCAAAGGGAAGGTCGGCCACATGCCAAGGAACAATGAAATCAATGCTTAGGGCTCCACAAGCTACAAAAGGGATCCGATCTATCCTGGTAGATTGCAACCAGGCAACCATTACCAGAAAATTATCTCGGAAACCAGTTGCGATATCTTGCTGGAAAATGATCCAAATGCTCCATGGTTTGGGAATAAGGTAGATGATCAAGTCCTCAAGCAAAATCCAACTCCACAAGATCCGGTGACCCAAAGCCAAAAAATGCAGAACATAAAGAAAATATTTTTGGCTGATGCAAGATTGCCATGAACCGGGGATGCTCCTGCATCACAATCAATTTGAAGTGTTTAGATGTTAGTGATGTCCAAATTTGTTTTAAATTCCTATCCCCTTCATAGTCGACACATTGTAGCCCATTAGAATGCACTCACTCATAGTATTTGTGGTTCCCAAGTTCTATCTTTCCCTGATTTCCCAACATACCAATGTGGGTGAGTCATTGTAGTTAGTAAAGGGCCTTCACTTATCTTTGTAATCTATCGATCACACCATTTAGGAAATTTTGCGCACACTTTAAATTGTTCCATGGTTTCGATTTTTGCTGATGGCCTGACAACTAGTAGTTCTTGCTTCCAAGGAACGTTTCCAATTGTGATGTCAATGAACATAAAGCATTAATGAACCTTGAATGCAAAAATAAAATCACAATGTGGGAAAAGTGTTGGCACTCTTCACGAAGAGAATATCATCTCATTTTTGCAAGTTGGACCTTACAATATGCCGCCCCAATCAGGAAAGTTTTAAATGCTCTAGGCATGTATAGAGCTACCACCTTTTGGTTGAAATTTTATTGCCTGTTTTGGGTGGCGAACAAGAGATAGTCTGAAAGATCATATTAATGGTGAATTCGCGTGAACGTAAATAACAAGTTTGAGCCAATATTTTTCCTTCTCCCCACTACTTTGTTTAATATTTAGGGCTTCGTGGGTGAAATTAGGAAGGGGTCTCCGTGACCATGCTCATGAATTCATATCTCTACCCCGCTCTACATATTCTACCAATGAATTCAGTCCCAATTATAGTTACAAAAGACCTAGCCTATTTTCTCCTATGTAGGATGAAACCCGAAATGTCTCCTACTATAGACCGTTTCTTAGATGATGTGAGAGACATGGACATGGGGGATACTTACCTTCATGAGGTCTTTAGAAGATTGTAGCATCATGATAGGTCTCACATTGCACAAAAAATCTTGGATTGAGGGCTCTTACAAGATGAAAGTTTCCCACCAACTATTGCCTATCCGGAGTTAGTCCTTACATGCACTCAAAATTATCACCCAGATTCTTGAGAAATCAGGACTTTAAATGAGTCTGTAATTTTGAGAATTGATATTGAATTCGTAGCCTTGGCATTATGAATTCCAAGAAGGGAGCAATATGTAGACATAACTGTACAATCTAGGTGGGAATTCTTTCAAAATCAGATAGATTATTGTTTCAGTTATATTGCTCAAAGCTGGTTAAAAATAGAAAGGAAGGGAAAGTCCAAGCTTCCTACCAAGATAAAAAGATACTTATTCAAGGAGGATATCTCAGACATGATTGTACTTCTGCACCAAGTAGCTGGAAGGACTTATTCCGAATACTTTAAAGAATGGATGTGCCAGTTTGTGTTGACCATTTGTGATGAGAACAAGTATGTGGATTGGGTGAGATTGATTAGCAAGTTCACCTACATAAGAAATTGGTAGGTAATTAGAAGAATCCATGATTCTATTTGTGTTCTCTATTGTTCTATGTACTTGTTGGTCGCAAGCTGGTTTGGCCAGGCCTAAAAGTTGAAGGCTCTCTTGCGACGGGCTGACCTATTTACAATCGTTGCCCTCAATTGCAAAAGGATGTAGGTAATAGAAACTTCTCATGCATACATGACACATTCTTCATGACCTTGGTGGAAAGGATTAAAGGGTCACTAGAGAAGAAATTTTGCAAAAGTTGTGTCCCTGGTCATGCAATTTGGCAGCTATTACATCAAGTTCAACACATTCACTTATATAAGAATTGCGGGCTATTAAAAGGTACCGCTAAATTATTGAGGTATGCATCACACAATCTTGTTTTCTTAGAGCTTTGTCTCCAAAAGGCCTTTGTCAATATCAAATATGTGAATTCGAAGAAGAAGGGGTATTCTTTTCCCCTAGCTCTATCTAGTTATTCTTGTAAAAACAATGAGTCCGCCAAGAGTACTGACAAACTATTGAATGAGTTTGGTTTTCACTCCTTTCCTCTGAGATTTAATTTGGATAGAAAGGGTTTCATCAGATACAATATCTATGGACAGAAATAGTATCTTCATGTTCCATAATTGAAATATTTTTGGGAAGATTGTGTAGACGAGAGAGAAGTCCAAAGAAGAAATTTGATGAGGTTAACCATATTCCAAGTTACAGCCTTTGATTTTCCTTTGCTAGTCCCAAAAAATATAGTTTATGATAGTTTGGAGCTGATTGATGAATCATATCAAGATGCCACTATTTCTCTACTTTCCCAAACCCAACGGCAAGAAGAAGAAGAAGAGGAGAAGACAAACATTAAGTTTAGGTCCTCAGATATGCTAGAAAGAACAAGTGGTTGGAAACAAAAAATGAGGGAACATGTTGGCTCTTCCTCACAGAAAGGTACACCTAACGTAGAGAGTAACTCTTCCCAGAGTTCCCAGATCATATAAAAAACATCTAATACGGGGGCAACTTCTCAAAGGGCTGGTTCACAACCCAAAGGCAATGAAGAACTGTTAGAAGAAAATAAGAAGTTAAAGTTCATCCGTGAAGGAAGCGTGTCCAACTCACCATAAAGGAAAAGAGATGGGAGACCACTAAAACTCGTATCTCCACCCAGACAACAATTGCCAATTCCCACCATGGCCACTCTTGATAATGAATCTTTCATCTTCGCCCAGATCGATGGAGATAATATTTCAAATTTCTTGTTTGAAAATCCTAACCCTTAGACCCTAGTTGAACCAATACCCTTAATTGTTCATCCTACAACCAAATATGGTACCATTACCAATGTTGTAGAAAAGAAGAAATGGTATACCCCTATGGAAGAAGTCCATGTAGACATAGTAGCCAAGCTACTAGGGGATACACCAAAACCAAAGAAAGCCAGGCATATGTCTAGGATGATTGTCGACCTGAATATCAAAAATCATGTATTGGAGATTGTTGATCCTTTAGTGAGAAAACATGAGCATGAGATCATTGAAACACATTTCAAGTTGATTCAGCTTGATATGGTCCCTCCACCACTAAAGGGGATATCTATCATGCAAAGTTATCAATAAGTAATTTGTCAAAGAGAATAAAGGTAGAAGAATAAAAAAACCAAGAGCTGACACAACAATTGAGTGCCCTAACTACCTTCATTCAACCTATCCTGCAAGCCTACACTTCACCTACAGAAGAAACTTCAAGAATAACAACATTGGAAGGTATTACTTCCGATAAATTAGAACAAATCAAGAGATGTAGGGTTGTTACAAGGGTAGTTGATGCATGGGCAAGCAAAGTTATTCTAAATGACATGATATTTATTGAAAATGGTTTATAGGCTTACACCCTTCTCACAAAGAAGATGAATGCCCTTTGTACCGATTTGAAGAATGTGAAGAGGGAAAGGGGAAGCCTGGGAACAATTTTTAAGGAGTTCGAAGTTATCGCAAAGAGGCCTCCCAACCTTTTGATAACTGAGGAAATTATCAGTAATCTTGTAGAAAACAATTCTACAAACTGGAAGGAAATATTGGATTGGAAGCTGAATGTGCTCAGAGATTTGGAAGCAAATATTATCAAATCTATTACCCAACATTCCACAAAACTTAAGGATTTGAGGGGTGACTTCTTCACATTGGGGGTAAACATTTTTAGAGAGGGCATGGAGGAGTTATTAGAAATTAACACTATAAAGAGGGATTTCAGAAAAAGAATTGACGAAGAGTTTTCAATGGCGAATGTATGAGTTGCGGCCTTGGAATGACTAAAGGATGCAATGCTTTTTATCAATACTGTCAGAGATAGTGCCAATGATATATTGGAGATAATAGTGGAAGTAGATTGTGATATCAATGGGTGGAGAATCAAAGTCAAAATTATTGGCACTCCAAATGTAGACATGTTATCCCTGATCATCGTAAAATTTAGCGCATACAAGAAAATGAAGACACAAGTAACACAGGAAGCTCAAGAAACACCAACAAATGTGGAGAGAGAAGAGGGATCACCGGTAAGAGACAAGGTGGAAGAAGCTGACATTACTCTTTAGATTGACTTTTTTATGCTTTAATCTCAAAACTATTGGCTTTGGGGAGCTATTTATTTATTTTAAATCTTGTTTGAGACTCATGTTTAGTCAGCCATTTTGATGTGATCATTTTGGTTTTAAAATGGTTATGCTAAGTTTGGCTATAAATGTTAGAAGCCAATATGTGTATAGGATCTTTTGGAAAACTTTGTGTTCTTAGAAGTAAATATACTATTTAAATTACTTTCAGTTACTTCTAAAACTTCAATGAAAACTATTCAATTGGTTTCCAAAGATCAGAGACTTTGTGCTATGGTGTATGGATGTCATTCTTCTTATGTTGAATGCATAGCTATTTAGATATTTTTGGTCGTGTGTCTCTAAGTGATTGAAATCTATTCATTAGCCCATTGTTGTGAAATATTTATCTTTGTACGGATGTTGATAACAATCGTTGTTTTAATCATGAAGATGTTAGATTCATTCTTCTAATCCCCATCATCCTTTGTAATCAAAGAAAAACTCAATTGGAATATTTAGTTTTATTTGTTATTATTTTAAATTTTTTAAGTATTAGCGATCCTTTAAAACTTTTTGAGTAAAAGTTACACCTTTTGATTGCTTCTTGTTTAAAAGAACACTTGGATTTAATTCATTGTGTATCATCAAAAGGTTGCTGCTCCTTGTAAAATAAGCAAAGAGTAGGTATAGAAGGTCATCATATCTATCTCAACTATCTGTTCAGATTGTTACCTATGTGGGTGTCAGAATATAGAGCTAGGTAGCAAAATCTGTAACAAACACTAAAGAAGGCACTTTATGGACTCAAGCCTCAAGGGCTTGGTACTCAAGACTAAAGAAGTATCTTCAACGACAAGTCTTCAAAAGAGGAATTGTTGACAACAATATATATTTCAAGAACAAAGGAGATCACCTATAGATTTTTGTGGTCTATGTAGATGATATCATTTCTGGAGGAATTAGTGACAATATGTGTTAATAGTTTGTGATGGAGATGCAAAAAGAATTCAAAATGTCTAGGCTTGGTGAGTTATCTTCCTTCCTTGGGCTACTGATTTCTCAATCGAATAAAGGGATATTCATTTCACAAACAAAGTATGTTAAAGAAGTTTAGAATGGAGGATTGCAAACCTATGAGTACACCTGTAATGTCCTCTTACTGGTTTTTACATCAGATTTGATATTCCTTTTTATTTTTAATGCAATACAACAAAATTTCCACCAGATAAAGATTTCTTTGAAAACCGCCAAATCGGGTATACCCGAAACAATGCCAAAAGTAACACAACTTTAGATATTCTTCATAAATATGAGAATAAAAATTTCCAACAAAATTTTGGTAGCATAACGGCCTATAAAATGACACTTCTAGATCTTCAAAAGAGTTTTACAAAATATCTCCAAAAATGGAGTTCAATACAAAGCTCAACGGGCTCCAAAACAACACAAAAATAGCCTGGAAACACCAAAATCACTATCAAACTCACACAGAAAAAAGAATCATGACCCAACACACTTATTCCACTCTATTTTAAAATCAAAATGGCTACAATACAGCAGCAAACCAAACTGATACATTAAACTTAACTAAAAACACAAACCCTTGCTGAAACACACTTGCGAACACACCCAAAACACACACAAATCTGCACTGTTTGGCACAAAGGCAAACTCTGCATGAGCTTGCACATGGAAGAGCCTCAAACTCCCATCCTTAGCCTTCCTAGAAACCTGCAAACTCCCATCTTTGGGTCTCCTTCTCCACAGGTTTAGCAACCTCTGAAGAACAACAAAGCAATGAGCAAAAATCAAGTCCCAGAATGAGCCCAAAATGTTTCCAAAACCTCTAAAAAGAGTGCATAACCCTAACTCACGACCAAGAGGGTAGAATAATTATATTTTCAATGATATTTAATTCCTCTCATCCCATTGGTTGCCAAAAATTAGACACTTTTCCCAAAAATTTATTTAAAACACCTCACCGCCATAGGAAAAGTTATTAATTTGAATTGTTTTGAAAAGGGGACATGACAAGTCCTCCCTCCCAAATATTGCTTGTACTCAAGAAATGAAGGTTGGGATGTTCAAGAATATCTACTCCTTCCCAAGTTGCATCCTCTAATGGTAATCCCTTCCATTTGACTAGATGCTCTGTGATGTTTCTATTTCTCAATCTTCTTTCCCTTGTATCCAACACCTCCTCTAGTATTAAAACTAATTTCCCTTCATCATCAAGGGGTGGTAACTCTATAGATACCATGACCTACTGTCCAATAACCTTCTTTAGGCAAGAAACATGAAAAACATTATGTATTTTTCTATTAGGTGGAAGCTCCAATTCATAAGCTACCTCTCCTATCTTTCTGATGATCTTATAGGGCCCATAAAACCTTGGCTTGAGCTTCTCTACCCCACTCCTCTTCAAGGTAATTTGCTTATATTGCTGCAACCTAACAAATACCAATTCTCCTACCTCAAAAACTCTTTCTGTTCTCTTTCTATCTGCATACAATTTTTGCTGATTTTGTGCATGTTGTAGATTATCTTTGAGAGACCTGAGTATGTTTTGGCTTTGCTCAATAAAATCATGTGTTGTGGGTACTCTACTATCTGAAAGTAATAGATCAACAAAGGAAAGGGCATCATAACCATAGAGAGCACATAAAGGAGGCATACCAATAGACATATGATGAGAGGTATTGTAATAATACTCCCCTAGATGCAACCATTTTACCCAAGCATGTTGCTGATTTGAAACATAGTTCCTCAAGTATCCCTCTATCCATTTATTAACTATTTATGTTTGTCCATCTATTTGAGGATGATAGCTAGTACTAGAAGTGAGTTCTATCCCTGTCAAATGAAAGAGTTCCTTCCAAAAACAGCTGAGAAATCTACTATCTCTATCACTAACAATGTTCTTAGGCAAGCCATGTAATCTGAAAATTTCTTTGAAGAACAATTCTGCCACTTGTGATGCCTCGAAATCAGATGCAATAGGAAAGAAATGTGCATACTTGGTTAGCCTATCTACTACCATGTATATGCAATCCTTACCTTGAGCCTTAGGCAAACTAGTAATGAATTCCATGGAAATACTTTCCCATTTTTGTTCAGGAATGGGAAGTGGTTGCAATAACCCAGCTGGAAAAATCTGCTCACTCTTGTTTTGTTGGCATACCATGCATTCCTTAATGTGTTTGAGAACATCCTCCTTCATACCCTTCCACACAAAATTCTCTCGGATCTGCCTATATGTTTTGAAATATCCTTGATGACCAGCCAATGGTGTGTCATGAAAGGCCCTCAATATCTTTTCCTTAATCTTTGATCCTGGCACCAAAAATATCCTATTCTTGTAATAGATCAGCTCATCAATAACTTTGTATCCATTATCATCCACTAACTCATGCAATATATTAGTGGCAAAGGAATCTTTAGCATACTCTAAAATTATGGAAACCTTCCAATCAGTAGAAATAGATGTTAAAGAACATAGAGTGGGCTTCCTTGAAAGAGCATCAGCAACTACATTTTTCTTTCCTTTTACATACTCAATCTCAAAATCATAGGCTTGCAATTTACTCACCCATTTTTGTTGACGGTCATTCAAATCCCTTTGGTTTAAAAAGAACTTGAGGCTATTATGATCTATCTTCACAACAAATCTCCCACATACCAAATATTGTCTAAATTTGTCAAGTGCATGCATGATAGCTAGCATTTCCTTGTCATCGATGGAATACCCTCTTTCTAGTTGATTCAATTTTCTACTCTCAAATGCTATTGGATGTCCCTTTTGAGTTAGGACAGCTCCTATACCTTCTCTAGAAGCATCACATTCAACAACAAAAGGTAAGGAGAAATCTAGAATTGCAAGTACGAGGCATGAACTCATCACCTCCTTAAGTTTATCAAATGTTTTCTGTGCCATTTCTATCCATACAAAGGCTCCTTTCTTAGTCAAATCAGTCAAAGGGGCAGCAAGCTGAGAAAATCCTTTGACAAACCTTCTATAGTAGCTACACAACCCAAGGAACCCCCTCAATTGTGTAAGACTGGTGGGTGGTGGCCAATTCAAAATTGCTTGAATCTTTTGTTGATCAACTTGTACTCCCTTGTAGCTTATAACATGTCCCAAGTATAGAATCTCAGTCAAACCAAACTCACATTTGGATAATTTAGCATAGAAGGATTTCTGCTCCAAGATGCCCAAAATAGTATCTATATGCTCTAAATGCTCTTTCCATGTTTTACTATAAATCAAAATATCATCAAAGAACACCAAAACAAATTTTCGAACATGCTTGTTGAATACCTTATTCATACAAGATTGGAATGTTGCTGGTGCATTAGTAAGACCAAAGGGCATAACAAGAAATTCAAAGTGCCCATAGTGACATCTAAAAGCAGTCTTTTCCACATCTTCCTTCCCATGCGAATCTGATGGTAACCTGATCTCAAGTCAATTTTTGAAAAGTATAACGCACCATGTAACTCATCAATGAGCTCATCTATACAAGGTATAAGATACCTATTTTTTATGGTCTTCTTGTTTAGGGCCCTGTAATCTATGCACATTCTCATTGTACCATCCTTTTTCTTCACAAGTACCACAGAAGATGCAAATGGGCTAGAGCTTGGCCTTATGAATCCCATGTCCAAGAGTTCCTTAATAGTCTTTTCTATTTCCTCTTTATAACCCCTTGGATGGCGGTATGGAGTAGTTATAACAAGTTTTGCACCTTGTTCTAATTCTATAACATGCTCAAATCCCCTATCTGGTGGTAATCCTGGGGGCAAATCATTGAAAACTAGACTATGCTTATCAAGAATTTTCTGAATTTCAAAATGGAAATTACCTTGTCCCTTGGAAGAGCTCGTGGGATGGATTATGATTCCTGCTGCCCATGCTACTTGTCCTCTTCAAAAGGTCCTCTCCATCCTCTTTGCAGTGACCACCCTGGGTGCTCCATTTGATAAGCCCCTTAATAGGACTTCTTTCCCATTGGACTGGAACTTGAACTCCATTGTTTGATGGTTCATGTAATAGCCCCCAATAGAGTGTAACCATTGAACACCCAATACAATATTTGTTTCTCCAATTCCAACAACATAGAAGTCATCACAAAGCTCATAGTCTCCCAAAGTCATCTTGAGTTGCTTTACCACACGTGTGCAAGGCATAGTGAATCCATCAGCTACAGTAACATTGAACCCTTCAAAATCTTCTTCTTTAAGTCCTCTTTTTATGACAAACCCCTCATCTATAAAATTGTGAGTTGCCCCACTATCTAGAAGGACTGTCATCCTCTACCCTACTAATACCCCTCGGATGCGAAAATGATGATATCTCGGGACTCCTGATAATGCTACCAAAGTGCCACCCTTGCTGATTTCTTTTTCTTTCTCTTCTTCTTCTTCTTTCTTAGTGTCATGAAATTCCTCATGCTCATCTGAATCAGATTCTGAAGCAACCTCAATATAGTGCACTTGACCTTTTCCCAAACACCCATGTCCTGGAACCCATGGCTCCCTACAGGTAAAACAAAGCTTTTTTCCTTCGAAGTTCACTCTTAGTATCGTCATCTACCTTCTTGTTTGTTGTATTTGTCACATTCTTTGCTGGTGGTGGTGGAAAAGTCTTTTTCTGAAAATTTCCCTTATGTTGCCAAAGATTTGGAGGCTTTTGATTTGTCACTGGTTTCTTAGGCATGGAAGTTGCAAGCTACAAACTTCTTTTGATAGTTTCCTATAAAGTTGAGGGTGAGAAAGCCTTAACCAAGCCCTTAATTGGATCTTCAAGACCATCAAGGAAAAGATAAATGATTCTCTTTTCAGATATATCAAGTACCATAACAACCACCTTTTGAAATTCTTCTACATACTCATTAACTGATTTGGTTTGTCTCAACTTTGACAATTCTTTAAAATACTCTTCCTCATCCTTGAGATCAAATCTATCTATCACTCTTTGACTAAACTCATCAAAAGTAGTTACCTGACCATGGCCTTGAGTAGTCATTCCATGATACCACCAATCATAAGATGCATCTTCCAAGTGCAGTGTTGCAAACTGAACAACATCATGCTCCTTCATAGGATTAAGAGTGAAGAAGGTTTGTAACTTTTGTAACCATGCTCTAGCAGAAATTTTGCTTGTTCCATCAAAGGTAGGGGCTGCGAATTTTCTTATTTTATTTTTGAG
The DNA here is from genome assembly GCF_030272615.1 of Cryptomeria japonica. Taxonomy (NCBI): domain Eukaryota; kingdom Viridiplantae; phylum Streptophyta; class Pinopsida; order Cupressales; family Cupressaceae; genus Cryptomeria; species Cryptomeria japonica. The sequence continues at coordinate 102,168,869 of NC_081409.1, read as the reverse complement.
TTCTCTTCCACTTATGTCCTGCTCTCTCCTATACTCTTTCTTGGGTAGCAAAGTGTTCATCATGTCCACATATTCTCTGAAAGGAACTGAACCCTTAAAGTCATCATCCAAGCCATTATAAGTGGCCCTCAATGCAATTAGATTTCCGGTAACCTCTTCCATAGGATTAATAGTTGCATTTGATACTGGTGTCTCATCTGCAGGTAAGAATATACTTTTTTCTGATTTAGAGGATGTAGGTTTCAAACCTTTTGGCCCCTCTGAAATGCTTCCTCTCTCATTAGTAGACCCTACTTCTTGAAGTTTTTCTGTCAATAACCGCAGGGCTTCTCTAGTCTCAGCCAAACTATCTGCAGTTTTCTTTTGGTTATTCTGGAGTTCTAAGAAAAATTGTTTATGCATCTCATCTGGGTCAGCCATTATTATCTTTTCTTTAGATTTTATATTTTTATCCTCAACCAAAGATTTGTACAAAATCTCCTTGTTCTTCTATCGCTGCAAATACCTTTTTTCTCGTTCACTTGGTTGCATGCAAAATGGTATAAACCCTCAGGCTGGCAAGATATTGGCTCTGATACCACTGTAATGTCCTCTTACTGGTTTTTACATCATATTTGATATTCCTTTTTATTTTTAATGCAATACAACAAAATTTCCACCAAATAAAGATTTCTTTGAAAACCGCCAAATCGGGTATACCCGAAACAATGCCAAAAGTAACACAATTTTAGATATTCTTCATAAATCTGAGAATAAACATTTCCAGAAAAATTTCAGCAGCATAACGGCCTATAAAATGTCACTTCTAGATCTTCAAAAGAGTTTTACAAAATATCTCCAAAAATGGAGTTCAATACAAAGCTCAACTGGCTCCAAAACAACACAAAAATAGCCCAGAAACACCAAAATCACTATCAAACTCACACAGAAAAAGAATCACGACCCAACACACTTATTCCACTCTATTTTAACAAAAAAATGGCTGCAATATAGCAACAAACCAAACTGATATATAAAACTTAACTAAAAACACAAACCCTTGCTGAAACACACTTGCTAGCACACCCAAAACACACACAAATCTGCACTATTTGGCACAAAGGCAAACTCTGCATGAGCTTGCACATGGAAGAGCCTCAAACTCCCATCCTTAGCCTTCCTGGAAACCTGCAAACTCCTGTCTTTGGGTCTCCTTCTCCACAAGTTTAGCAGCCTCTGAAGAACAACAAAGCAATGAGCAAAAATCAAGTCCTAGAATGAGCCCAAAATGTTTCCAAAACCTCTAAAAAGAGTGCCTAACCCTAACTCACGACCAAGAGGGTAGAATAATTATATTTTCAATGATATTTAATTCCCTTTCATCCCATTGGTTGCCAAAAATTAGACACTTTTCCCAAAAATTTATTTAAAACACCTCATCGCCATAGGAAAAGTTATTAATTTGAATTGTTTTGAAAAGGGGACATGACAACACCCATGGTAAGATGATGTAAATTGAGTAAATATGATAAATCATCTGAGGCAAATCATATTCTTTACCGATCAACGAATGGAAGTCTATTATATAAGATAGCTACAAGGTCTAATATTATGCAAGCAGTTGATTTAGTGACATGATTTAAGACAACACAAAAGGAAACTCATGCACAAGCTATTAAAAGAACATTCAAATGTGGATTTTGGGTTGTGTTATTGAAGAGGTGAATATTTCACTCTTACATCATATACAAATGTAGATTGGGCTGATAGTGCTTATGACAAAAAAACACTAGTGGAAGAGAATTTTTCCTTGGTAACAATCTTGTATCTTGGTTGAGTAAGAAACAAGATTAATTTTCTTCATGTGTAACAAAGAAATAATATATTGCAGTAGTAGCTTGTTGCACACAAGTTCTATGGATGAAACAAACCTTGAAGAATATCAAGGGTGAGTATGAGCATCCCATATACATATTTTGTGACAGTATGAGTGTAATCAACATATGGAAGAATCCAATTATGCACTGTAAGACAAAGCATGTTCCAATTAAACATCATTTCTTAAGAGAGCAGGTGGTTGTGTTACCAGATTTTGCTACACCTAAATTTGGTGGCCTGTTACAGACCCTATATATTGCAATTAAAAAAGTAAACAATTTTTTTTTCAGTTCCTCTATCTTTACATCATGGTTTGAAAGTCAAAAGTTTGTTTCAGATATGCAAGGATTTTAATGTAATAACATCAAGATTGCATTGGATACATGTGAAAAATATAAAATTTTTGATTGCATTCATAAATAAACATGTATGCTATACAAAGTACTCATTTTCAGATATGCATTTTTTTAAACCAAGAACAAGAGACATTCAAGTTTAAGATTGCATAAAATACATCTTTATTTATGAAAGAAAACTATTCACAAGATCCCACACAAGCTGTGGGAATAGCTGAGAGAAGTACATCAACATAGAACTGTAAACATATAAGAAATAAGAGAGGTATGTGAAGAAGAGATAAGGAACCCATCATTGCCTGAAAAAGTTGACAAGTTCCTTTTGATAGTTGATCGACATCTCTTGGAATCCAAGTGCCTCGTTGTCCGCTCCAAGGAATCACCTGAAAAGTGAGAGAAGAAAAGATTTGCTAGAGCTCAGGGTTACTTGCCTTGACCTAACATACATACTACTATTCCCAATATGCTTACAATGCTACATCAGATTTAGTTGACAAAGGAATCAATGCAGAAAAGAGTGCCAAGAAATAATAGCATGTACTATGTTTTATCTAACTTGTTTGTTTCATGTGCAGATATAGATTTTAGGAATATCAGGTATGTGGGTTAAAATGGGCTCCCACAAGGGTTGAGCTCAACATACCAGTCATCACTCATGAGGTGACTCTAATCATCTTGTTAAACAAGGAATACAACATTATCCATGGTCCCATGTATTGTCACTCAATGACAGTATAAACTGCCATTCAATGACAACACATACAACAATGAATAAGACTGCATTCGATATCCAACGATTGACTAGAGCCATCACAATTGTGAAAGAGAAGCCTTTGAGTAGAGCAAAAACAATCACAGGACAATACAAAGCAATAAATGAAAATAACAATCATACAATGAAGATACAATCAGAACAGTCAAAAGAGTTTCAAAGCCAACTTATAAAGCAAAGTTCAGTGATCATAGCAACATTTATAATATGATTGGGGCCATATGAGTGAAAGCAATCAAATCTTTCAGTGATCATAGTAGCATTTAGAATATGACTATGCCCAGATGAGTGAAAGCAATCAAACCTTCCACAAAGCACATAAAAACAAATGATTCTCATGAATTTCTTGATATAAAAACCATTATATTGTTAGACTATAGTTTGAGAGGAGAAAGTAACAGTAACCTGCCCTCAATGCAAAAAAATAGAAAATAGTCTATATCACTACTTCAGTCAAGAATGATGATACCATGAAGGCATCATCTGTAGCCATCAGACCAATGAGGATATTGACAGTGATATCATTTGCAGCTAATGAACAATATACATGGTCATAAGATAGGATGTTGCAGTCCAAAAATGGGGTTTGACAGTGACAAAAATAAAGAGACAGAGGCCACTACTATTGAAAATGAAAACTTAATGACAAGAGTATAGTATTTCAAATAGAATGAAATCATGGAGCCACACAATGACCATATGACAGGCACAATCCTTATATGCCTAAAAGATACATTATAATAAATCTCTACCATAAGAGTTCATAGTATAGTCCAAGGAGGGTGTAAATGTATTGCAATTTCCAAATTAATGGACAAGTTATATGCAGGATGGTGTATTTACGTTTTGATATTATGACTATGACGCTAATATTGTTATATTTCTTTTACTGCTAGTAAGGAGGATGAACATGTATCGATTTCAATGTCATCTCCTTTAATTTGGATGATGTATAAATAGTAAGATAGCCACCATCAAGTGGCACCTTGATCGGACATGTCTTTTAGACATGTCCGACCAAGATGTCACTTGGTCATGACTCTTACAACCATCAACTGATCCATAATGATAACTAATCAGTGCTATAAACATACCCGACAATGCATCGGTATCATTGTTAATGGTAACAGATCTATAAGCATACCCGATAATGAATCAGTATCAAAGCAAATGATAATGGATCAATATAAACACACCAATAATGAATTGGTTAAAGTAAACAATAATAATAACTGTTAGCATTATATGCTATCGGGTTAATACCCCGATAGTATATTAATGCCGATTCATATATGAATAGACATTAATATGTTATCGGGTTAGTAGCCCGATAGCATTTAGATTGACGCTTAACATAGTTAAGTAGATCGTCAATCTAATCCATCATTATCCAATATCAATATTATAATTATGATCAATGTTATAGTCTGATAAACATAAAGCATGAATGAGTAAACTAATAACAGAATAGAGGAGATTAATGAGTTAGGAGAGTCTTATCTTGCAGAAGCTACTAATGCATTAACACTCCCTCTTAGCTTTTGGAAGATAGATAAAGTAACCCGCATCACATTTCTTTTCCATAATGTCAATCTCCAAGAATATATATCATCTATACATATGATATGAAGTATCATCAGGACATAAGATACAAATATAAAACATCACTCTAAGTATGTGACATAGAGTATCACCCAACCATGTGATATAAAAGATTCATCATTTTATTATGACAAGATATCACCTAAACACGTGATATCAGTATTGCCTAGACACGCAATACTAAGGATAAACATATGAGGATGGTTAAATTCTCATCTTATCCAGATTGTGATATGTGCACAAACATTTTATACAAATGTTTTATCACAACACCATCATGGCACATCCATGACATACCAGGGATCCAACATGATGACTAGTTTGAGAATCATAAGATCGTCACCTTATGATGTTTGCATACAAGTGTTCATAATCTGAGAGATCGTCACCTCTTAGATATGAACACAGGGGGCAAAACCCAAAATGTCTTAACATGACAAAAGAAGTTTACATTTTCAACATCTTATTTACAAAGCAGATTACCTTTCTATCATACCTAAACCCTTTATGAAGTGATCAACCTTCACTCTGGAAAGTGGTTTGGTCAGAATATCTGCAGTCTGATCTCCCGTACTAACATATTCTAATTTGATCACATTTTTGTCTACCATGTCTCGTACATAATGGTATGGGATCTCAATATGTTTGGATCTATCATGGAACACTAGATTCACTGAAAGTTTTATGCAGCTTTGATTGTCACAATGGATGATAGTAGGTTTCATCGTATTACCAAACAATCCCATAAGTAACTTTCTAAGACACACCGCTTCTTGGGCAGCCATGGAGGCTGCAATGTATTCGGCCTCGGTGGAACTTTGCGCTACAGAAGACTGCTTTCTGCTGATCCAGGATATCATGGCTGATCCCAAACTGAAGCAGCACCAAGAGGTGCTTTTTCGGTCAGTCACACTTCCAATCCAATCTGAATCTGTGAATCCATGTAGATTAAGATCAATTTTCTCATACTTGAGACCAAGATTTAAGGTGCCTTGTAAATATCTCATAATGTGTTTTACTGCTACTAGGTGTATCTCCTTTGGCTCACACATAAACTGACTCAAAGCATTTACTGCATAGCAGATATCTGGTCTTGTATTTACCAAATACATAAGAGACCCAATCATTTGCCTGTATGGAGTGGGGTCAGTAGAAGGTGATTCTGCTGCTGCTTCTTTAATTTTATGAAGATTGGTTTCCATTGGAGCGGTCATGGGTCTGCAGTTTAGCATTCCAAATCTCTTCAGGATGTCCAATGTATACTTGCCTTGGTTTAGAACAATGTTATCAGAATTCTGCCATCCCTTTGTTGCTGCAATGGCTAGTACAATCCTTACTGAGGTATATTTGGCTACAGGAGCAAATGTTTCTTCATAGTCTATTCCTTCCTTTTGAGAAAATCCTCTGGCTACAAATCTTGCCTTATATTTTTCAATGCTGCCATCTACTGCATGTTTGATCTTGAAAAGCCATTTAGAAGAAACAACAGATTTCTTAGTTGGCCTAGGAACAATTTTTCATACATCATTTTTCATTATGGATTGATACTCTTCAGACATAGCATCCTTCCATACTTGATGTTTAAGGGCATCTGTTACATTGTCAGGTTCATTTTTAGATAGATCATTCATAAGAACAACATAGCTAGTAAATTTATTAGGTCTTTTGCTTTCTCTGAAAGTTCCAGAAGGAGCACCAAACCTCTGAGCTTCTTCTACTGTTTTGGTGGCCCATAGTGGTCTTTTCTTGAGATTTCTAGGTGAATGTTCATTTTCATTTTTAGTTTCATCTAGATTCTCCCTCTGAAACTCAAGGGCAGGATTTTCATCTAAGTTAAAGTTAGGTACATAGATTTCGGGTTCTATGAAGTTCTGAGCTCTTTTGAAAGCCAGGTCCTCTTCAAAGACTACATCCCTACTTAGTTTAATATTTCTTTGACCAGGTACATAGATTCTGTAGGCTTTGGAGGTTTCACTATATCCTACAAGCAATCTTCTTTTTCCAGAAGGCTCTAGTTTTAGTCTCTTTTCTTTAGGTATATGGATATAGACAAGACATCCAAATATCCTAAGGTGGCTAATATCAAGCTTAATTTTAGTGAATACTTCCTAAGGAGTTTTGTCCTCAAGATGGGAGTGAGGGCATCTATTCTGTATATATACAGCAGTGCTGGATGCTTCAGCCCAGATATTTGTATTAAGGTTTTGATCTAGGATCATGGCCTTGGCAGCTTCAACTATAGTCTTATTTTTCCTTTCCGCTACCCCATTTTGTTGGGGGTTATAAGGTATAGTGAGCTCCCTCTTAATCCCATTATCTCTACAAAATTATTTAAACGAATCTGAGGTGTATTCTCCCCTATTGTCGGTTCTTAGGGTTTTAACTTTGTTTCCTGAGTGGTTTTTAGTTAGTGATTTAAATTCTTTAAACCTAAAGAGGATCTCTTCTGATTCTTTACTTTTCAGAAAGTAGATCCAAGTCTTCCTAGAGTAGTCATCAACAAATATTACATAATACAAGAATCCCCCTAGAGAGGATACAGATATAGGTCCACATACATCAGAATGAACTAATTCTAGAATTTTACTAGTTTTCCTAGTACTATTTTGGAATGCACCTTTGGTATTTTTACCTAGGGCACATCCTTTGCATGCCCCTGAATGATCTTGCTTTAACTTGGGTAGACCTGTGACAAGGTTTCTCATTGAAGATAAAGCCCTAAAATTTAGATGGCCTAATCTTCTATGCCAAACTTCATTTGCATTAGTGGCTTCATGGATTAGGGCTAGGTTGGGTTCCGTGCACACCTCATACAAATAGCCCCGTCTCTGTCAAATGGTCATTGCCTTCTTGATGGAGGAGTTCCTTGGCTAAGCCAATACTCTGTTGTCCATGAATGTCACTCTGTATCCGTTATCTTCCAGTGCCGATATAGAAACTAGATTTCTTTTGATGTCGGGGACATATAGTACTCCTTCGAGCTGCAAGGTTATGCCTGTCTTCAATTTGATGGTGTAGGTTCCTACTCCTCTGACTAGATGTGTGGAGTCATCTCCAATGGTTACGTCCTCATCACTCTCCTCTGTCATGGAATCAAGTACTTCTCTAAACCCAGTGATGTGCCTAGATGAACCACTGTCAATCACCCATGAGTTGATTTTGTTAGAAGCTTGGCTTGTGAGTGCTGAGTAGAATACGTATTTCCCAGAGTCATCTTCCCCTTTAGTCTTTCCTGCTTTGACAAATGTAGCATGTTTCTTGGTTCTTTCCAGGCACTTTGTAATAAAGTGTCCGAATTGATCACATCTGTAACATTGAATGTGAGATAAGTCCTTCTTTGAAGTATTCTTGCCTTGACGACCTTTTCTCTTTCTAAACTGCCTTTTCTTGTTTTGCTTGGTGGAGTTGGTTTTTAGAACTTGTAGGTCTTCATCTATATTCTTATGTTTCATTCCCATCTTGTTCAATCTTGATTCTTCTTGGAGACAATCATCCCTTAATCTTTCAAACTTGGGATATTTGGACCTTGCACTGATGCCTTGGACGAATGTGCTCCATCCACTAGGCAACCCATCTAAAGCAATGAGTGTTAACTCTTTGCTTTGGATCTCGTAGTCCAAAGTTGCTAGTTCATCTTTTAGAACTGATATCCGCATAAAGTAGGCATTGATTGTCTCCCCTTTGTTCATGGTGATATGATTTATTTCTCGTTTTAATGCGAGAGTTCGACTTGCATTTGATATCTCAAATGTGCTTTCAAGAGCTTTGAACATTTTATAGGTTGTTTGATGTTTTCTTATGATGGGCATTATGTTGTTTCTCACCCCATCAACTATTATTTTTATTGCCTTTTCATTTCCCTTAGTCCATGATGTTTTGTCAGGTTCATTTTCGGGCTGATCATTTTTAGTTTGAACAAACGAATCCACTTTGTTCTCCTTTAAGATCATTTGAATTCTGAATTTCCAGGCTGAAAAATCATCGCCACCTCCGAGTCTGTCTTCGAATCTGATAGCACTGGCCATTTGAAGAAATGTGATGTAGTATATAAACTTGTTCTTAAATTTGTTTCACGAAATTGAATAGCCTCAAGTTCGATCAACTTGGCTCTGATACCATGTAAATGTATTGCAAATTCCAAATTAATGGACAAGTTATATGCAGGATGGTGTATTTATGTTTTGATATTATGACTATGATGCTAATATTGTTATATTTCTTTTACTGCAGGTAAGGAGGATGAACATGTATCGATTTCAATGTCATCTCCTTTAATTTGGATGATGTATAAATAGTAAGATAGCCACGATCAAGTGGCACCTTGATCGGACATGTCTTTTTAGACATGTCCGACCAAGATGTCACTTGGTCGTGACTATTACAACCATCAACCGATCCATAATGATAACTAATCGGTGCTATAAACATACCCGATAATGCATCGGTATCATTGTTAATGGTAACAGATCTATAAGCATACCTGATAATGAATCGATATCATTGTTAATGGTAACAGATCTATAAGCATACCCGATAATGAATCGGTATCATTGTTAATGGGAACAGATCTATAAGCATACCTGATAATGAATCGGTATCAAAGCAAATGATAATGGATCAATATAAACACACCGATAATGAATTGGTTAAAGTAAACAATAACAATAACTGTTAGCATTATATGCTATCGGGTTAATACCCCGATAGCATATTAATGCTGATTCATATATGAATCGACATTAATATGTTATCGGGTTAGTAGCTCGATAGCATTTAGATTGACGCTTAACATAGTTAAGTAGATCGTCAATCTAATCCATCATTATCCAATATCAATATCATAATTATGATCAATGTTATAGTCTGATAAACATAAAGCATGAATGAGTAAACTAATAACAGAATAGAGGAGATTAATGAGTTAGGAGAGTCTTATCTTGCAGAAGCTACTAATGCATTAACAGAGGGAACACACCACTGTTACAAAGGGTATGATCCTTATATGATCATTCATACCAAGGATTGAATAAAAAGAGAAAAATAATATTGAATATCCTGACAGAAATCAACTTCAAAGTACAGTCACCACTGTCATGAAAATAGCGATTTGCATGTCACAGTTGCACAAAAGTTAAAGGAGATCACAGTCATCACAGACATGAGCATGAATAGTTCTACATCACAGACATGAGCATGAATAGTTCTAGCCATAGTGCAACCCTTAAAAAAAACACAGTACAATCAGTGCACAATGATAGTAAATAGAAGACTTTCATCTTTGTCCAGACACAGTGAAATCAAAGATATAAAGTGACAAGGACAGTCTCCAAAAGGCAGCCATACACAATAGAGAGCAGTTTTTTTTGACAAAGAAATAGCAATCACAAGTACAATGATTTAATTCACTGTCAGAGAAAGAACAAATGGATCAGCCATGTCCAGAAGTTAAAGCAGTACCGAATTCATATGTTTATGAGTTTATGAGAGTATGCTCTTTTGCTATCTCTGCTACAATAATGCTATAACTCAGAGCAATTAAGATGTGTCAGCAGTTTTCAGCAATCTAATGGATGAAATAAACGATAAGCTAATGTATTCAAGCCAAAGGATCATCCATGAACACTCATCAAATCCACCACAGAGATACATTAAAGACAACCAATATGCATGAATCGGTCCTTTGAAGGACATTTGGTACTAAATCATTCACAACGTTTTTTAGAGCATAAAGGAGCATCTCATCTCACAAAAAGTACATATAAGACAGATAAGCATGTACAACCTCATTATCATTGTTGCAAAGTATCAAGATAACATGGACAAGCTTCTCAATAAAGATCTCAAGGGTGATGATAAAATAAAATACATAACACTCTGCAAAAAGAATATAAATGATAGTTACTGTTAATATCTCATGAGGAACAAGTTCTTTTGAGAACAAAGCACACTCATCAGCCACAAACAATGAGTTACTACAAACATGATAGGGAGCACAATCATTTCTTAATATGATGATAACATCAAGGTGAATGAGCTCCTCATCACAGTCAAGACTATCGCGAAAGAGGCAGAGTCTTGAAGATATGATGATTCTTTAAGAATCTATACATTTATTCCATGGTTGAAGGCAGAGATAAATGAATACACAGCCCATTGGAGACTGCAACAACCAAAAGATAATAAAGCATGACAGGTTTCAACTTGAGTCTCTAGGATAGTCCCAAAGTATTATGAACAAAGACTCCATATTCAAAAGGCTGTAGCAAATGACAAGACTTAAAGCAGTATTGAATAAACTCAAATCATCCAAAGGTTTGTCAAAACCAAGGAGTCATAGTCCATGATGCCTCATGAACAACAACCAAGGATCACAATAGAGGTGTATGAAGATTAATAACTCAGCTAAGTGTGAACCATCAAATCTGCTACAAAAGAATGCAAAAGAGACCACATTCAACAAATAAACAAGGTATCAAGAGCATCTAGGTGACTGTCCTACAATCAATAAATAGTGATATAAGATTTAAGAGAAGATGACTGTCTTAAGAACAATTAGAAGGCTATTAAGGAAAGAAGATACATTCCTTATGACAGATAGGAAAAGGACAATTCAAAGATTTCTATTCATGAGAACAAAGGTCTTCCAAAGACCAATACACAACTGACAAAATGGTTTCCAACAATAATGAAAAGGATATTCAACCTCAATGAGAAATCCTAGTGTTCAATAAGACAATGTTCTAGGCAGTGAAAGATGAGCAGCCCCGGAACAAAGATAAGGACAGTCTTAAAGGGTTTGATTAATAAAATGGACAACAACCCTCTCAAGAGCAATCACAGTCCAAAACATAGTGATCATGATCAAACCTTTGAGTTATATAAGTCCCAGTGATAGGTGGTAGTCCAAAAGCCAGCAATGTTAATGATCACAACATATATAAATGAAGATACAGTAACATGATAGTCACAAGCAGCCTATAAGAGCTTAAGACAGTGATAAAAGTAAACACACAGTATCCAGAGATGATTTGAGCATCAAGCATCAAAGTGCGAAAGGAGTACAAAAGTAATCACAAACAGAGAAACTACTATGTCGATCAACCCATAGTCTTCCATGACCAGCACACAGGAAGAACGGTGATAAGTACCATTCATGAGTAAAAGAACTACAATGATCATAACAAAGTCAAAGTTGCATGAATATAGTCAAAATAAGACGACAATGTGCAGAAAATAATAAAAAGGGAAACATGATAACAACATCATAATAGTTCCTATTGCAAATAGTGAGCAGAGAATATAATCTAAGGAGCATCAATGACCGTGAGCAGCCTATATAGAAAATCTAAGAAATTTTTTAAACATGGACAAAGACTCTGAAGGTATATCCTAAATCTTCATACATAGTAATAGCAGTGAGTTTCAGCTTGTAACAGTTAAAGACACAAGGGTTTTCAATGCAATCATTAATGAAGCATAATGATTACAATGACAATAGCACCTTAGCAATGCAAAGACAATATTCAAATAAGCTCATAAACACAGTGATATGCAACTATAGGCTATATGGTTACCATAAGCCCAGAAATACAGTCATACAAGGGTACAAACATTGTCGCAGTAGATGAAAGACCAGTCATAATACAGGTTATGCATAGGTTATTGATATCAAGGTAAATATTAACCATCAATAAGGCCAAGGCACAAAAAGGGAAGGATTGGAAGTTTCTTCACAAAGAACAACAAATCATTGATATGAAAGACAGTCACAGGTAATAAATCTGCCATCCAAGTAACAACAATCATAGTAGCTTCAATCACCAGCAAGAGGGTTTTTGCAGCCCACGATTACTGCCAATAAAATAAATAATTTATTTTACCTTCTAAAATAAAATGAATTGTTTTATTTTAATTGATAAAATAGAGTTATTTTTTGAGAGACAAAATGAAAAAAGGACGTGCAAATTGTCAAGGGAGAGGGAATATTTTTATCCTTGAGCTATTTTATGCAGTTTATGCAAAGACAGGGGGTTTTCTTTTTTCTTCAGAGCTATATTTGGCAGTGATCATGCAGTTTTCAGTGGAAGGAGTTTTCTTTATTCTTGGATCTATATTTAGCAAGAGAGCATGCAGTTTCAGCAGAGGGGGTTAATTTTTCAGTTCATCACCTATTTTTTTCACACAACATGGCATGCAAAATTTAGCAAGATGAGCTATTTTTGGCAACAAAGGTGATAGTTCCATTTTTAGCACAGCGTGGGTCTTTTTCATGCAGTATCAGTGGTAGACCTATTTTCAGCATTGAAGGCTATTTTTGGTAGGGTTACACATGAGTATTTTAGGCTATTTTGGGCAAATTCGCCCAAGGCTTTTTCTCATGTAGATTTTCATATTAGGGTTTTTGAAGGAGAATCTTCTATATATTCATTTCTCCTCTTTTTTTTCCCTCTGGTTCTTTCTTTTCTGCTACACACATAGCAGAAAATGCATTGTATCTCAACACTTTTTTCAGTTTTCAGCATTGTAATAGAGATTATTTTTCAGTATGCAATAGAGAGATTTTTGATTTCCTTGTCAATTATTCTTATTTTTCTATTGTCAGAGGAATGATTTGATAGAGTTATTGTGATTTAATTTCGAATCCTCTGCTCTGTCTTGTTTATGCTTTGCAAAAATAAGAAGATTTCATAGTGTTTCCAATTCTTTGCATGTTGTGAAAAATCACTTTTCCTACATGCAGAAATTGGATAACTTTGAGCCTTCGCATGAAATGTTGATGAATTTCATGATCTTATTTGATTTGTGAAATAATAATTGGTCTTTATTGCAATTGGATATAATTTTAGGACAACAAGTAGAACTGCATCATCTCGGTGTATCACCTCCATTAGGATAGGTTTTTCATTACATACAAGCTTTTAACCCTTTTCTCACAAAAAGTAAGTTGTAGGAGATTCATCAAGACAGGAAGCCGACCTAGTCTCCAGAGGTCTACTTTCACGATAGGCATACCCACAAGCCTGAAAGTATTCCCATGTTTCACAAGATTGCTAGGTTTCACACTTAGTGTTTTCAGGCGCAATCCTTCATGACAACAGGTTGATCAACAAGTGAAATTGGAGTACATAGCCACAAAGGAACAAATTGTGGACATTTTCATAAAGCCCCTTCCAAAATAAACTTTTGAGTACTTTAGGGAAATACCGGGAGTGATATCGCTCTGATCTAGTCACTAAGTTCTTTAGAAGATGCATGTGTTTAGGGGGAGCTATTCATTGTCTTATCTTTTGACCCTGGAAAGCCTTTTCCATTGATGTCAAAGAGGGAGGAATAGAGTAAGGGGGACAATTTTAGTCAGAGGGAGATGTATGGTCATATTGCATTAACAGTTTATTTTTTTTATAGGTTTGTCATCAATGAAAATGAGGGAGATTGTAATTTTTGTTATTGATGTCAAAGAGAAAGACTAAAATATTAAAGGTTAGATTGTGCACTATTATCCAAATTTTGTTGAGAAAGAAGGATATAATTAAATTGTGTATATAATAGTTTATTACTCAGATGGGTTGATCCATTCCTAGCACCCTTTGGAAGAGTTTAAAAATTTCAAAGTAATTCTTTTATTGATGTGGCAAACCCCCTCCTTGTGGTACCCAATTTGGGGTAATTTAAATTTAGAAAATAAATATAATTTAATGGAGTTATCCACTCCTCATGTTGGTAGCCACCTTGGAGGTTTTATAAATTAAAATTAAATATAAAATCTTTCTATTTGGGGTCGACCCTATCTAGGTGCCCAATTTGAAGGAGAAAATGTGCTTTTAAGTGAAGTGTTGCATCACTTTAAAAAAGGCATGTATTGTTTCATGAAATTGTAACCCATGGTGAAGATATTTGAAGAGGTTGAAAAGAGATTTTGAAGGTAAGCAATTCATTAAATATAATTTGTGTAAAGAACTAAATTAAAACACATTTAAGTGCATTTTTTTGAATATATATGAGCATAATTATAAGAGACATATGAGTAGATTTATCAAAGCTTTATGGAAAAACATATGAAGAAATTTTAAGATATTTTAAAAAGTCATATTTTGGTCAAATAGTGAGTAGATTTTTTAAGGTGATTTAGGGTAGATTCAAGAAGTCGCAAATAAATTTTCATATTGTTCATTACGAGGTTGGTGTCTTCTAATTAAGTAGATCGGGAGGTTGGTGCCTCTCATTGAAAGAGATTAATGTATCTTGTTGGGTTGGTACCTAGTTGTTGGGGATTGGTGTCTCCTCTAAGTTGGTGCCGATGAAGGAAGCTTTGTTAATGAAATAGGTTGGTGCCTACAAGATCTATATAAGAAATATTTTTCCATGGTTTTCTTCCACAAGGGTTTCCATGTAAATCATGTGTTTATCTTGTTTTCCTTATTGCTAGATTTTGCATGTGTGTTATTTATATGAATGATTAAGTTTTAAAATGGTATTGCTGTGGTTGATAGAGCTTTGAAAAAGTAAAAGATTTTTCTTATACTGATTTAGTACTCCCCTCTTAGTATAATCGAGTGCTCTTCAAAGCACTCAAGTTTTATTGAATAAGTTTGTTAGGAATAGGGGTGAGCTCTTTTGGTGAGTAAATTCTAATGAAGAAGTTAAGAACATTGTAACATTTGAGGGTTCAATGCTTTTGAAAAGAATTGTTTATTAAGGTGACTAAGTGCTTTAGAATCTCTAGATGTAGTGATGTAAATTTATTGATAATTTGAATGGTAAATAATACATTTGTGAAGCATTTTGAATATTTTTTTTGGCGAATATTTGGAGCTTGAGTTTCACTCTAAACATAGCTATACATATGTGTTACAAGCAGCTTGAAGGTTGGACACTATCGTTTCTTGAAGTTTTCAAACCATCCTTGACCAACTCAAGGTATTATTTTCTAGGTGAAGATAAATATGTTATTAGTTTGCTATAACAAGAGATTTGGATGTTTTAATCACTCATTTCAAGTGTTGCTCAAATTTAGAGTTAGTCTAGCATCTTTGGCATTCATCATTACAAGCATATTTGATTACATATTTGTAATTCTTGATTTTTGGAACAATGGCCTATTGTTCATTTTAATTGTTTCTAGATCTATAGAAAGATTTACCAATTGTTTGAAAAAATACCTCGAGTAATTAATGAATGATGGCATGATCTTATGATGTATATGATTTAGAATTTTAGTTACAATGGTTGTAAGTGATTGCAATCAATTTTTCTTCATAATAGATTGTATACAAAGTGTTCAATAAAATGTCTACAAGCTAAAATCATAAATATTACAAGTGAAAGACAAAATTTGTAAAAAAACTTTACATTTTTATGTGATATATAAATGACTATCAAATTTAAATTTAAAATATATTTATAAATTATTATTTGTAAATCCTTAATACCAAATAATAATAATAAATAAATATTTATTTAAAAAAGGATTTCAATCAAATTTCAATTAAATATCATCTAAATTATATCAAATAAATGAATATATAATTTATTAATTTTAATTTAACAACATTATATAATAATTCCTTATTAAATATATATCTTAATCTATAAGAAAATATAATTTAAACTTCTAAAATATAACAAGAATTCAAATTCATTGTTTATATAGCTATTTTAAAAGTTGTAATCATGAATGAATGAGGATTAGCTCTTATCTTTATAAAGATTTCTCATTTCTCTTAAAATAAAATCTTTTGATGTAAAAGTATCATCATTGAATTGATAATACTTATTTCTTCAATATTTTGATTTTTTATTGTGTTCTTTATTAAAATATTGATAAAATTTATTGAAAAAATCGAATAGAATTAATTTTGAGAAGTATATGAATATAATTTTTAAGCGATTTTTTATTAATTTTTCTTCTTGTTATATCAAATTTCTTGTATATAAATGTACTTAATATTTCATTAACAATATATTGATCTAGATAAATTTATGTGTGCAATTATTAGTGCAATTAAATATAAAAATAAAATTTATTAATAGTATCAAATATATCACTTCAATAAAAACTATCATATACCACTATTTTGAAAATGACAATATACATCTCTTTTATATTTCTGCTTGTTTTAAATTGAAAGTATCAAAACCCATACACCATCATCTTTATAATCACAATACAACTCTTTTATATTTTTCTTTGTTTGAACTGAAAGAAAATTATCACATATTGCAATTGTTATTCTACTTTTTATATTTATTATAAGGATAGACAAAGCCAATAGTAAACAAAGTAGAAAACATGAACATGTTTTCATTTAGAAGATTTAATTTTATATTAGATTTGATTTGTTTCTTTTTTTTTCTTTTGTTGCAAACATGATATTTATAAATTAATCTCAATAGTTTTAAAAATTTTATAAAAAAATTTAAGAGGAATATTAAAATATGATATTGTTGTATATATTAATATATAATAACAATCCTATAATAATAATAATAATAATAATAATAATAATAATAATAATAATGATGATGATGATAATGATGATAATAATGATTGTTAGAGTTATCTTTTATTAGCTAATAATTATTTATTTAATTATTAGTCTATTATACTCTATGCTTAATCTAAACTTTGGAATCTTATAATTCTTTAGGGTTTTCACCTTTAGGGTTTCGAGTATCCTTTTATAAGGATTCTCTCTTTGTATTTTTCATAACAATTGTAATTATTGAATTGCATTCTTGTTGCACAATCAATATGACTCCTCTTTTCCGGATCTCCGAATTCTGACCTCCATAGCTTTTTTGCTTCTCTCCTTCTGTGATAGGTTTGCATGTAGGTGATCTTTGGGAGTTGTAGAGTTGATTTTTCCTCAACTCCTATATGGTATAAGAGCTCCATATATGCATGCCCCTATTCTCTTTATGAGAGATTTTGGGCCTTGTTCTTTAGATCTATGTATTCAAGGGTTTGCGCAGTTGCTTTTTTCCATTTCTGGGGGTAGCTGATTTTGTGGTACATTTTGGTGCCAAAAGGACCTCACGGTTGGATTTAGGAGGCCGCTTCCACGAATTTTGATATAAAATTCGATATATTTTGGTGTCAGGTGTTCAGGAGGAAAAACAAATTTAGGCCCCAGGCCGTATAGCCTTAGGCATGCAAATTGAGGCGATTTTTTATCCAATTTCGTTTTATCAAAATTTGGCAAAAAAATTATTAAAACGTTTTTTGTTTAAAAAAACCAAAAACTTTGGAGGCGATTTTTAAAAAAAAAGTGGGCCAATTTTTGGTACCCGTAGGGTACAACCCTGTGAGCCCCTTGTCCCTTGCCATGCAAGTGTGGTCCCCAAGTGGCAGCGTTTGCAGGGCCGTACGACCTCTGCAGGCTCGTACGACCTGCATAGGCTGTGAACCCCACCCCGTACTCTATAGGCCCCACCTGTCGATCGCCTGCCTTCCATTGCCACCCTCAACCCCCGTGCCTTCCGGCCTTCCGCCCTTGGACCGCCGCCGCCGCCGGCCACCAAAGCGGCCCCACCGCCCGGAGCACCGTTGCCTCAGCGCCATCGGCCTCCACCCCTTTTTTGCCCCCCTGCATTTTTTTCGACGACTTGGTTTTTTCCGGCACGGAGATTTTTCCGACTATCGGATTCTTTTTTCGACAATTTTTTCCAGGTAGATTGGTTTTTTGGCGGTGAAGGCCATACGACCATCAAATTTATGCTCGCAGTCAGATGACGTCGGCACAGTGTAGGCAGTCTTAAGGCCTCTTCTGGGCCCATCTGGAGTACCTTCAGTCTTTTGGCCATATCTTGGGCTCATGAAGGCGTTTTCCGACAAATCTTATATCGTCAGAAAGCTCTTTCTGAGCTCTATCCAAATCTGGAGGTTTGATCTTCTAATTTTTCTTTTTTGATGGTGTATTTTTCTGTTAAAGCCAGAAGTTCCTTTTTGCACTCTAGGAGACATAACTTGAGCATCCAAACTCCATTTTTCAAAAACTTTATATCGTTGGAAAGCTTTTTTTGTGCAATTTCCAGTAATATGAGTTTTCTTTCCAGATTCTTCTCCAGGTACATTTTATTTAGTTTTTTGTTTTTCAACATTCTGGTGAATATCTTGGATGTTTCAGGTCCTGAGATCTCTTTCGTTGGGTAGGATGTCTCATCTTTGGATGTTCTTTCTGTATTTCCAGCCTTATGTCTCTTCTGATCTTTGGGAGCTGTAGAGTTGATTTTTCCTCAACTCCTATATTCAACACTCTAGTGAATATCTTGGATGTTTTAGGTCCTGGGATCTCTTTCTTTGAGTAGGATGTCTCATCTTTGGTTGTTCTTTCTATATTTCTAGTCTTCTGTCTCTTATGATCATTGTAACATTTTATTTATGCAAACGCACTGAGATAAAGTGCCAATATGCATTGTATACTTGGGATCTTGCACATCTTGAGCCTTATTGTACATGCACTCCATTATAAAATGCCATGGGGGGGGTTATGTTTACCTTTGTTTGCCATCTACCTTTGTCACATGAGTGTTCCTTCCACGACATTAGCCTCATGATGTGTGCCAAGTGAGTGTTCCTTCCACAACACTATGTACTTTCTCTGCACCTATGATGGTCCTCATTCTTCGTCATGCAGTTCTTGTTGGTCATCATTTTTAGTGTACCTGTCCCTCACCCTTGTCCGCATTATGGGGGGGGTTTCTCCTATTGGTTCTAATGCTTCCTTGGTTCGATTGATCAGCTCTTCAGGCTTTAGTGTTTTATGCCATCTATATCTTCGAGTTCAATTGTTTGCCTTTATTTTCCATCTGATTCGAGTAGTGTCATTTGAGGGCATTCATGCAGATTACAATCTTCTCTACCTGGTCATGTTCTATTTCAGTGGAGGTTCTTCAAGTCAGTAGTTACTCTTCGACGGTGTGTGCAGCTTCTTCATGCTTCAGTGGTGTTCTTCATGATCATCCTTTGTTCCTGTTTTCTAGGACATTCTCTTGTTTGGAGGCTTCTTCAGACCTTCACTAGTCTTCATCTCTTTTTGGAGTAGATTTTTTTTCACATGTGGTTTTCTCTATTTCTCCGCCTTACAGAGAATCTTTTGTACTTGGGTACCTCATTAGGTCTAGTTGTCGGGACCCATTGTTTCTTTCATGCATTTTTTACATGCTTTTTTAGTCCTCAGTTGTTTTTCAGCCACTCCCCAAGTTCATCTTAAGGGGGGGGTGTTAGAGTTATCTTTTATTAGCTAATAATAATTTATTTAATTATTAGTCTATTATACTCTATGCTTAAGCTAAACTTAGGAATCTTATAATTCTTTAGGGTTTTTACCTTTAGGGTTTCAAGAATCCTTTTATAAGGATTCTCTCTTTGTATTTTTCATGACAATTGTAATTATTGAATTGCATTTTTGTTGCATAATCAATATGACTCCTCTTTTTTGGATCTCTGAATTCAGGCCTCCATAGCTTTTTTGCTTCTCTCCTTCCATGACAGGTTTGCATGCAGGTGATCTTTGGGAGTTGTAGAGTTGATTTTTCCTCAACTCCTATAATGATGATAAATGATGATGATGATAATGATGATAATAATGATGATAATTGTAGACACCTAGAATTGTCATGTCTAATTAAATAAATATCTTTATTTATTTAATTATTTTAGCCTAATTCTTCTATTAATTAAATAAATCTTTGTTTATTTAATTAATTCATTTATCCTCTTCTAGCCTTATTTCTCATTTAAATAAATACTTTTATTTATTTAAATTGTCCTTTTTCCTAATCGTATTTATTTAACTATCCCACTTCCTCTATTAATTAAATAAATCTTTATTTATTTAATTAATTCATTAACCTTTTCTACCAATGACACATGGCATACATTTCTTAATTCATACACTACCTACCCTCTCATTATTTTCTTATTTCCTCTACCTACCCTTTAATCATAGCCGACCATTTATCTTTTACACCTCTCAATCTTATCCCTCTATTTCATATAGTGTCTTCTATATAAGGAGATGCTTCCTTCATTATCAAGCCCCTGAACATATACATTATAATCAAGCCTACTTACAACCACATTTTTCGTTTTTTGTTGAGCTTTTGTGTACATATAAAATCTAAGAGAAAATATATCAAGCAAGATCAATGGAGATAAGAAAAATCGAGATCCAAACCCTATTGGACATGTGATGGTATAATCTTTGTGATTTCATTTGATTTGCATCGTCTTAGGTAATCTTCATATGTTATGGTGGATCTTTGTTGTTGTTAGGCTAGGGTTTTGTGGTTGAATTCATTTAGTCTTTCAATATTGTTTATCCATTTTCACCATATACATTTTGACACACCCGGTGGGACTCTTGTTCCTTTTGCATTTAACATCTTTTGTTGTAGATTTTGTGTTTTGAAGTTGCAGATCTGACATTTTCGACAACATTTTGATATTTTCGCATTTGCGTGCTTTCGGGCCGCATTTTTGATTTTCTGCCACGTCTGTGACATCTGGAATCGCCTTTGCATCTTCAACAGTATTTTATTTTTTTGTAGATTTCGGGAAACGCGTCTGTGTTCCCTAATCGCGTTTATGAAGTCTTCAGGCGTGTCTGCATCCAGGAGCCGCGTCTGTGTTTTGGAACAGTGTCTGTGTCGGATCTAAGAACATCTGCAAAGTTATATAGCGTTTGTGTTTCTGATAACCACGTCTATGTGAAGTTGTTACATTTTGGGTTTCTTTGATTCGGTTTTTCGTCATTCATATTTTCAGATCTAGTTTATTTTGAGCTAACATCTTCAGATCTAGCTAACGAAATTGGTGTAGCTTGTCTTGAAAGCAAAATCGTTTTGTCGAAGGTCCCTATTTCACAAAGTCTTTTGGATCTAAAATTTACCTAACTTGTGTGCTTGCAGGAAGGGGTGATCATTTGAAACAATCCAAACTACTAATAAATCATTATTGCAGGACCTTGGCAAGGGTTTTTGATCTTTACTGTGTGCCTTGTTTTCATAGACTAGCAAACACTTCAATTGGTGCACTAAAATTGAACCATTGTCTTTTGTGTCTTGAGAAATAGGTTCTTTTTGTTTAATCTTTAGAGGGCCTGTCTCCCCGTGTGGTCATTAGGACTACTAGTGAGGAGAGAACGACCCCAGTGGTAGTGAGGAAAACCCACCTCTTCCGAACCAGTATAAACAACTGTTTTCATGGTGAAAACTATGGATAACGTGTGCTGATTAGTTCATACCGACACTATGTCTCCCCATAAACCCATTTGATCAAATTTATTTGATCATTTGTAGGGAGTAACCCCTACCAGCTGGGAGCCTTTTGTATTTACAGAGCTGAAAGTGCCGCATGTATGGTCACACGAGCGAATGCCCTTACTAGCACCTTTTTGTTTTAGAAGCCAAAATATTTCTAGTTGTTGGGGAAAGAGGTCGGACCTCTAGTAGCGACTCACACACATACGGTTCTTAGTAGAGATACAAAGTTCGCCATGGGGAGTTTTCGTGGGGACTGATGCTTGGCTGCCCCGAGAAGTGAGTGTCGAGTGTGGAGCCAGTGGGGTCAAGCATCTAAGTATCCGCTCTGAATAACATAGCCTCGGGGGAAACTCCATGTGGGATCAACAACTATTGTCCTGGCCAACCATAAGAATTGTGCTTGACTTATTTTAAACATTCAAACATTCAAGACCAAACATCAAAACATTGTGTCTTTTGTGTCTTCAAGTGTATGCAAAACAATTTTACATCAAACAACACATTTTTCTTTGAGTCATTTTGAGTCTAAACACTTGCAAACATCTTCATCAACACTGTGTCCTCTTATCACGAAAAAATAGTCAAACATTCAGATTTGGTCACAACAAGCAACTTCACAGATTGGAAAAATTTCACAAAGTTTGCAGAAATGCGTCTGTGTCTGACAGAACCACGTCTGTGTCATCTAACTGCGTCTGTGAAGGGCAGAAACGCGTTTGTGTCTTTTGAGCAACTTTGTGTTTGCAACATCTTAGAAACGCATCTGTATCTAACAGAATAGCGTCTGTGTCATTTAAACGCGTCTATGAAGTATATAGGAACGTCTGTGTTCAGAATTGAAAATCTTTTACAATCCAGCAAATAAGAACAGTCAGTTTCAGACTTATTGAGCTTCCTAGGTATCTCTCCAGGTTTTCATCTAACATTCAACCTGTCTTTGAGTCTCACAAAGTCCATCATTGCTTTACACCTTGCATTACATTCACATTTATTTAAACTTGAGTCAAAAGGTCACTTACTTCTCCTCATCATACTTTGTCAACACATTACATACAACAACATTTTGCTAAGTGGTCCCTCATCAAGGTCTATCACCTTTGGGTCTCATTTGGTCTTACTTAGAGTCAAGGTCAACTTACCTCATCAAGAGAAACTATCATCTCTTTGGAAGACACACCTACTCTACTACATACATACTTGGTCTTACACTTTGGACATTGCAAGTACACTTCAAATTCATTTACATTCCATCCAACTCTTGGTCTTCCATACTCTTTCCATTTTCATCTAGTCTCACACATCTTGGTCAATACCTAGTTCATGGTTGAAACCCGTTCCCAAAAATCTAGGAGAGAAGCTAAAGAGGCTCAAGAGTTCACAAACATGAGTTCCTATGAGTATGAAAATGATATCTTTTTCAATTCTGATCATACTACATTACCTGACATGGATGCCTATAGAAACATTCCAAATATTGAGAACATGGACAATACAAACAACAATGATATACACAATGACAATATGGATAACTTTTCCGTACATTCAATAGAAGTGGAAGACTCCATTATGGATCCCCATTTCAATCGATTGGTTGAGGAAATAATGAGGAGAGATAGACAATATTTTCTACAAGTGATGGCACAAAGTGGAGCCAAGATCCCTCATGATTTTAAATGTCTCAAATAATGGAAAATTGACCTTTGCAACAAACTCACTCCAACATGGATCAAAGGAGGCCTAATAGTGGAGGCAATAGAGGACCACATCTTGTGCCTGAAACACCATCATCTTTGTTTCAAAAACCAGAGGTCCCATACACACATGGTCAAGCATATGATACTCACCTTCGCAGACCATTATGGAAGTCTTATGCAGAAAAATATTCTCAATCACATACCAATGCTAAGGATCAACCACCAAAGCAATTGGATATTCAAAGGCATGCTCAAAATTTGGACACAAGGAAACCCCATGTCAAATTTGGGGGCAACACACTAGAACAAACTCATAACATGCCTATAGAGTATGGTATACATGGACAAAGCAGATATTTGATTCCTCACCATGACTCTATACCAAGTGATCCTTATACGCATATGAAACATCATTATAGACCTCCTCCATATGAACATGTGTATGATCAATATCATCCATATATGCAACATGCTCCTCCACTCGGTGCTTCAGGCATGGGGTATGGTCCAAGAAGTTAGTCTCCACCTAAGAATAATTTGGAACAACAAATCAAGGACTTGCAAAAGAAAATGGAGGACATAAATACACCGAAGCCAACTTACACAATGAGAGACATATGTCCCTATCCATTTGACAAAAGAATTCCAATGCCTCCATTTCCTACACACTTTGTGACACCTAAGTTTGATAAGTATAGAGGCAAAGGGGATCCTGAGGCACATATAAGACAATTTTTCACAGCTTGCATTGAGGTAGCAGCAGAGGAGACATATTTGATGAGATTATTCCCACAAAGCTTAGGTGATCAAGCTATGGAATGGTTCTCCCAAGTGCCACCTGGAATTAAGTCATGGGGTGATTTAGTAGAGGCATTTATCCAACATTTCTCATACAACATAGAGATAGACATATCAATCACTACTTTGTGCAACACCAAACAAAAGGATGGAGAATCTTTTTCATCATTTTTACAAAGATGGAGAAATCTAGCCAGCAGATGCTCTTGTGAAATTCCACAAAAACAAATGGTAGAAATGTTCACCCAAAATTTTAACAAAGACATTGGTTATGACTTAAGAAAAGCTTGTTTGTTGACCTTCAAGGACGTCATTGAAATAGGCTTAGCGACAGAAAAGGTCCTAATTGAGCAAGGAGTCATCAAAATATTCAAAGAAAACAAAGAGGACTTTAAAGGAAAAGACAAGCCAATATTTTGGAATAAAAACAAGAACACAGTCAATGATGGTGTTGTTGATGCCAATATGATACGACCAAAAATCATTTTTTCTGGATCAAGCTCTACAAACAATCAAGTGAATACTCAAACAACTTCAAAGTGATGAAGGAAGTACACTCCATTGTGAGAACCACTTGAGTCAGTTTTCAAGAAGCTAGTGGCAAACAAAGTAATCACTATTCCATATTTTTCTCCATATGAACCAAAGGTTAAACCAAATTGGTGGAATGATGATGAGTATTGTGAATTTTATAAGAGCAAAGGTCATAAAACAGGAAATTGTAACCGACTGAAAAATATCATACAAGATCTTATTGATAGAGGTGACATTGAAATTGAAGGACACTCATCCAACCAAGAACATGAAATGTTTAAGGAACCATTCCCAAAGCATGACAAGGGAAAATCTAAAGCCACAGATGAGCAGAGCAACTATACCAGAGCATCTTATAACTATGATTCAACAATCATTCACATTTCGATGGATAATTATGTCTACCATTATCATCAAGGACAAAATGCTTGAGAATTCTACCCAAAGATCCAAAATTGTCCTAAAAGGCATTGGATCTTCTTTCGAACCTACCTGTGAATGTAATGTCACAACTCATTGAGGTAAATTCACTTTGCAAGGTGCCCTAGCTAAAAACACTGCTTCCTCATCAACCAAGCCTAAGTATGACCTTGTAGAACAGTTAGGGAAGACACCCGCGCTTATCTCAATCCTTGAGCTCTTACGCATATCCCCCGCACATAAAGCCATTCTTGATAAAATCTTGAGAGACACTGTTGTTCCTATTGATTTGAACATGGACCAGTTTCAAGCCATGGTGGGATACCTGTCCATTTCACACTCCTTTACATTCACAGAAGTCGATGACGCCTTCGTAAGTCAACCACATAATGCACCACTACACATTGAAGCCTTCATACACAAACATCAAATAAAACGAGTCCTGATAGATGGAGGAGCAGGTCTAAACATTTGTACATTGAGCACTATTAAACAATTGGGATATTCTGATAAAGCTGTGAATTCTACAAACAAAATTACCATCAAGGCATATGATGACGAAGAGAGTTCATCCAAAGGCACAGTCACCTTATCTCTCAAATTTGGGCCAATTACAAAGGATGTGGTTTATCAAGTCCTAGACCTAGATCTCACATACAATATATTACTAGGACGTCCTTGGATTCATGAAATGAGGGTAGTCCCATCTACATATCACCAATGCATTAAATTTCCTCACAATGGAGTTGAAATAACAGTTAATGGAGATCCTAATCCATTCATATACTGCAATAACTTGAGACCGAAAACTGAGACGATCATTCCAAGTAATTGAGAAGTTGTTCCTTCTTCTGCATACATTGATCCTGAATCATTAAAACCTTCGACATCAAAACAAGGTGAGCTTAAAGGCAAATTCCAGGACAAGGGCATGGGTGAAGACACTTTGAATCAAACCATGTACTTACAACAAGTCATGAATTCACCAAAAGAATATGGACGACCACATCCTACTAAGCGGGTATCCATCATTACACTTAAATCGGATCCTACAATCTTCCAAAAATGGGGTGAAGTGGAAGAAGAAGACTTATACAAAATGCTTTACAAAGACCCTGAAAATGATACACAAGATCATATCAGCATACCATGTGAAAATTATGGCAAAGGGTTCAAGATCCTACAAAAATTTGGGTATGATGGCAAAAGTCCTCTTGGATTAAGAAAATAAGGCATCATTGAACCTTTACAACCTGAATTGACATTCAAAAAGGAACGTTCCAAAGGACTTGGTTTCATGAGTTCCAAGGTAAATGCTCAAAAGACAGGAGAAGCATTACAAATCAAAGCTGCCAAAATTCAACAAGAAAATCGCTATTCCACAGACTCCAATGAATGGGAATGGGGTTTAGACAAATCCACTAGTGACTATGAGTTCACAGAGACATTCAGAGAACTAGATGAACCCACAGAAGAAGAGGAATTTTATAGAAAATTCAAAGTTGGTCAAGAAACAACCCCGGAGGATCCCATACAGTCCTTGCCTCTAGGTCCTAGGTTGAAATCACATAGAATGAGAACACCTGTCCCAGAATGCGCTACTAGTGATGATAATTTGGATTCGTTCACGATCAAGACTGATGAGGAGAGTGCCAACAATGACCTTGATAACTACCTTGACATACCTGAATATAACTGCATCTTCACTCTTAACCCTGCTAACTTCGAAGACATCAAAGGCCTTCCCCTTGTTCACCACCAACTTATTGACTGGGATCATGAAGGACCTATACAGTTTGACACATTCCAAAATGATGAAGCTTTTATTGACTATCTTGGCACACGAGATGATCTTCCCCCGGGGACCATAAGGCAAGATACACTATAAAACTCAATAGCGTGGCATATTTTGGTGAGGGTGTCGGGCCTTCCAGTCGCAAAAATATAAAAATAAAAACAAATCAAGGGTCTTATGGCGAAAACCATGTTGTGGCGCTGTCTGACCCCAAAAAAGTAAAAAGAAAGGATGTATCTGAGGGCGAAAACCTCTCTGAGGCACCCAAAGATGGAAGGCTCGACATTCTCCCGACATCATATGAGGAAAAGTCATCCATGTTGGTAGAGGAGACTATCAAAATAAACATTGGCACATAAGAAGTTCCACACAACATATTCCTGGCTCAATCTTTGACAGAGACAGAAAGGTCAAAGTTCATAAGTTTCTTCATAGAATGACAAATCAATTTTGCATGGTCATACGCTGATATGCCTGGATTGGATCCGGATTTGGTAATGCATCATTTGACAGTTAAACCAGAGGCAAAACCAGTGAAACAAAAATTAAGAAAGATGCATCCACAAGTGGCATTATTAGTCAAAGCAGAACTTGAGAAATTATTGGATGTCGGATTCATACGCCCAATTGATTATCCTGAATGGATCTCCAACTTAGTGCTTGTCAGTAAACTAGATCGTAGCATTAGAATATGTACAGATTTCAGAGACATCAACAAAGGTTGTCCTAAGGACGATTTTCCATTACCAAATATTGACTTAATCGTCGATCTCACAGCAGGTCATGCGATGTTATCTTTGATGGATGGATTCTCTGGTTATAATCAAATAAAAATTGCATCTGAGGATCAACACAAAATGACATTTACTTGTCCTTGGGGAACTTTCTACTGAAATGTCATGCCCTTTGGGCTAAAAAATGCAGGCGCTACATATCAAAGAGCCATGACTACTATCTTTCATGATCTCATGCACGTTACTGTGGAAGATTATGTTGATGACTTCTTGGGCAAATCAATAGACAGAGATACACATTTGGACATACTTTCAGTCGTCTTTGATCGGATGGAAAAATATAAAGTAAGATTAAACCCCAAGAAATGTGTCATTAGAGTAACCTCCGAGAAGCTCCTAGGATTCATTGTCTCGAAAAGAGGAATCGAAGCTGATCCAACAAAAGTCAAGGCCATCCTAGAGATGCAACCACCAAAAAAATATCAGTCAACTTCGATCTTTGCAAGGGAGACTCCAGTACATACGAAGATTCATAGCGCAACTTGCAGATAAATGTAATCCTTTTCAGCACCTGCTACACAAAAACATTAAATTCAAATGGGATGATAATTGTCAATGAGCTTTCCAGACACTCAAAGATTATCTTTTGAATCTGCCAGTTTTGATGCCACCAGTTCCAGATCAACCTCTATTACTATACATATCAGCTACTTCAACAACACTGGGGGCACTCTTAGCATAACAGGTTGTCGAGGGCAAAGAAAAGGTAGTATACTACATCAGTCACACATTGGTGGGATATGAGCTAAATTACACATCAATTGAGCGTGCATGTCTCGCTGTGGTCTTTGCTTCGCAAAAATTATGACATTACATGCTAACTCATAAAACTAATTTGGTTGCAAGGATTGATCCATTGAAATACCTTCTCAATAAAGCAACGCTTACTGGACGACTAGCCAAATGGGTGATGCTCCTGAGTGAATTCAACATTGAATATGTGGATAGAAAAGCAATTAAAGGATAGGATATTGCAGATCAGTTAGCAGATGCTCCCATGATAGATTATGTTCCTCTAATTTTAGAATTTTCAGATGAATCCATTTTAACAGTGTCACATGCAAAACCTTGGCAGCTATACTTTGACGGCTCATACACACAGAATGGGGCAGGAGCTGGCATCTTCTTCATAACTCCTCAAGGGGATTCTATACCAAAATCACATCGATTATCATTTCCCTACACTAATAACATAGAAAAATACGAGGCATTAACAATTAGATTATGAATAGCAGTTTAGTGGAAGATCCAAGAACTTCGTGTTTTTGAGGACTCTCAACTTGTAATTCGTCAAGCAACTGATGACTACCAAACAAAGGATGAGAAATTAATGCCTTACAAAAGAATGGTGGATGACCTCAAACAACATTTCATGAAGTTAGACTTTGAGCAGATACCAAGAGAGCAGAATCAAGCCGCGGATGTCATGGCTACAATTACTTCATTAATCGATTTACCCCCGAATGAGACCCGCTATGAGTTCTTGGTGGATAACCTTTTGGTTCCCTCATATGAGATCACTCCTACTGAGACGATATGTGTTGTCGGTCCTGAGTCCCAGTTATATGGCTCCATTTTCACATACCTTCGTGACAATACCCTTCCTCCTGACCTATCCAATAACCAACGTCGCACTTTCATTCGCCAATCTTCTTGATACGTCATTTTAGCCGATATCCCATACCGTTGAGATCTAAATGGAACTCTTCTTAGATGTTTAGAAAGAGACAAAACTCAGATTGCATTACGTGAAGTACATGAAGAGATATGTGGTCCACATTCTAGTGGTCCTACCTTAGCCAAGAAACTCATCAGGACTGGATATTACTGGCCCAACATGGAAAAAGACTCATATTGGTTTGTCAAGAAATGTAAGCAATGTCAACTTCATGGAGACCTCATTCATTCGCCAGCACAAGAACTTCAACCAATTGCGACTCCTTGGCCCTTTTGTCAGTGGGGACTCGATCTCATAGGCAAGATTCACCCTCCTTCTTCCAATGGTCATAATTTCATTATCACTGCCACAGAGTATTTCACAAAATGGATCAAAGTCGCACCTCTCACACAAGTCACTAGAAAACAAATTGTTACATTCATCCTCAACTATATCATTTGTCGATACGGTATTCCTATTTCTATCATCACTGATAATGGGCGTCCCTTCAAAAATTAGGATGTTAGGGAACTCTGTGACTGCTTCCATATTACCCATCATTTTCCACACCTTATTACCCCCAAGGTAATGGTCAAGCTGAGGCGTCTAATAAAACAATCCTTAAAATCTTAAAAAAGACAGTCGATGACGCTGGCCATAATTGGCATATCCAACTTAATCCCGCACTTTGGGCCTACCACACAAGCGTCTGCATGCCTACATGAGCTACACCTTATTCACTTGTATACGGCGCGGAAGCTATCTTGCCTATTGAGGTTGAGCTACCCTCTTTATGAGTCTCTTTGCAAAACATTATCAGTGATGAAAACTACAGGGTCTCTCGCTTACAAGAACTTGAACTATTGGATGAACGAAGACAAACTGCTTTTAATCATCTCAAGGCTTATCAACAATGAATGAGTCATAGCTACAATCATAAAGTCAAGCCTCGCACATTTGAGGTAGGCTACTTAGTTCTTAGAGAAAATCCTAAGAATCAGCAAGACAGAGAGAAGAAGGGCAAGTTCGAACCAAACTGGCTTGATCCCTACATCATCACAGCAGCATATGGATCTGGTGTGTATCAGCTCTCAACTACAGAGGGTGAACCTTTTGAGGATCGTATCAATAGCATGCACCTTCGCAGGTTTTACACATAACTCTTCCGAGTATCTCAATTCAAAAATACAAAAAAATCAAAAAATTATTAAAAATACAAAAAAAAAAAAAAATAATAAAAAATACAAAAATAAATAAATAAGGGTTGAAAAATAGAAAAACATTTCGTCCAACAGTGAAAACCTCTTCGGTGGTGCCCTGGGCAAGTACAATGGTGAAAACCGGGTCACTGGCACCATGTGTAGAGACATTGCTCCTCCCTCCTCCAGGATTCCATTTCATCCTTCACTTTGCACACACTCACAGCCTATACATCCATAATAAACATACCCATTCTGGCTTATTATTGATCTACCCAAGATTGGTTAGCCATCCATAATAAACATTTCTTTTCATCCCTTTCCATTCATAATAAATCAGCTCCTATCTGTGGCTAAGGCAAATCCTACGTCTAGTGATGGGTGTGGAACTGAGAGCATCACATGTTTTGAGGAGTACAGTTTCTTCCAGTTTTCTTCAGTCTATCCGCGCACAATCTGCAATAAAGCAACATTTGCATCACCAATCCGCAATAAAGTTTCATCTTCTCTGCAATAAAGTATCATTTTCATGGATTCAGCCAATTCAAATGAGGCACAACAACAACAATGGACTTTCAACAAATCAAATCTTTCAACAGTCTCAGACAACATTATGGTTCAGTGCTATCTATCCTTTTTGTGAAAGTAAACATTGGGACCATAATCAAATAGACTTATACAAGTGACAAGAGACACTAAACTTGAGGACTGCAGTGGATGTTGGTGTCGAGTCTTGGTTTTATTTTGATTTTTATCTTTTGGTGACATGTCTTTTAGCTTTTCGGGGATGTCTTTGACTAGAGATTCTATCTCCAGGATGTCTTTGACTGGAAAGGCAAGGATGGGATATCGTCACCTATTTTTCTTTGCTGTCTATGGATTGTCTCTTAGTAATGCTATGACTTGTCCAAGGATATGAAGACACTGTGAGTCTAGTATGAACTAGGGCATTCCTTGTTTGTGAGTGTCTTATCTCTATGCAAACACGTACAATGACTTTCTGGGTCGAACATATGCCTCGATTGTCATAACCTATTTTGCCATAATAACGCTTAATGATGATAACGCACAAGAAGCTCTTTCACTTTCATATCTTCTATCTTTCATCCCCCTTTCTTGATTGACTTCCATCATCCTTCATGAGTCCGTGTAGCCTATTATCACATGACTGAGTATAATGACACGCCAAAAACATTTCCATTGCATGTAGTTGCACCTGCATTACCACATATTAAGCATTTCATACATACATATAGATATAACAATTGCATCACATCCTGCACACAACATATGTTAGCACATTTTACATTTTCATCATGTAAACAGTCATTTGCATTATCATATTCATTTGCATTTCATACATTCACATTTGCATTGGCATAACATATTAAAAACATAAAAGAACAAAATTATGGCATTCCATCAAGTACATATTTGCATCCATATCATAAGCATCACATAGAAACATACATCATGAAACATCTCATCACATAGGTACACATGCATAGTTGTCGCAAAGATGAATCTCATATATACATATAAGCATAAGTGTCATGATACAATGATGTCAAGATCATATGGCTGCAATCACTCGAAGGTGTCTACATCATCATACAAAATGGTACAAAACTGATACATAGGGAGCCCTCTAAGGCTATGATGAACTCCCTCCCTTGGAGCCACCTAGCCTCGACGGAGTCTAAGCCTTGGAAGGACCCACCCCAGGATCATCTCTCCTATCTCCCCTATCTGGTGGTGGTGGAGGACCCATGACCCCACCACTAAATGCCTATAGATCCACTGACTCCCTCCAGTGGTCGTCGTTGTCCGCAATGGTCTGTGGAAGCTCCTAGCCCGTTGATCTAGTGGCACTGCCCCATAGTATAGGTCTCACCAGTAGCCTATCTCCTCCCCTGCCTATAGAACATAGGCGTATCCGGCCCTTGTATCCTCTGTCGCCTGCCTCCCAGCCCTCAGTGTTGTCTCAACCTCAGTGTAACGTTGGATAGCCTGATCTCGCTCCTGCTCAGTGTCCCTGAGCTATCTCCTGAGTCGATCCCTCTCCCTCTCCAGCTCCTAGATCTCATCTGCCTGTCCCTGGCAGATCTCCTTCAGCTCTAATAGCTCATCCTCCTCCTCCTCGACCCCCTATACCTGTGGCTACCCCTATACTGGTGATTGTACCTATACCTATACATGTGGATGCTCATGTACCTGCCCCTACCCCTGTCCCCGTCTCTATACTTGTCCCTACACTTGTCTGGGACCCTATGCTGTTGGCACCTGTAGTGGCAACCCACCGCGACCTCTCACCACCCGAGCCTGTCTCTCCTCTCCACCCTCTCTCCGTGGAGCCACTCTCCTCTCTCCTACTGCACCCCGCCTCCTCCATCGGCCTCTACCCCCACCATCTCCATCATCATCCTCATCCCCTCTGCCATCTCCATCTATCAGCTCTCCTGGATCTGTCAGGCGTGGAAATGGATGCTCTGCCCAATATGCAGTATACTCTGCATCCATCCCTGCATCCTCAATCTCAGGCCACATATCCCATGGCAAGGGAATCATCTCCACCAGCTGCATCATGGCCTGATCATATGATAACAGTGGCCCAAAGTGTGCCTGGTCTCGCACTGTCCGCGCATACATACCGGAACCCTGTGGCATCCACTGGATCCTGCCAAATTGCCTGCATACCTTGTCTACCAACTGCCTCTCCAGTACATAGGGTGTTCGCCCAATCAGATATCTGCTCCTGAAGGTATAGGGTACCTCCGCCGCGTCATCCTCCCACTGCTCGCACTCTCGGTATGGCCTCCATATAACAGTGTCAATCTCATCAAGGACTCGACGCCAGTACTCCAACTTGTCAATCTGTGGCTGTGATGTAATCATATCATACAAGTGCACAAAGCTGCGTCCATGACCCCTGCCTCTGAAATGTATCGGTCGTGTCACTGGCAGATGCTCATATGCCCACACCTGTAGCAATGTAACTCTGCAGCCCAATCCTACGGATCCATGGTAGACGAACTGATGGAGCTCATAATATAAATGCGCCAGCACGCACGGTCTCCAGGCATATCTGGTATGCTGTGTCACTGGTGTCTCCAAGGTGCTCCCACAGCCAACCCTCGTGTCGCTCTATCTAGACACAGGAACCCATTGATCACTCCTCCTAGCACTGCTGGTAGCGCCAATCCTTTCCATGTCATGGTATCCCAAGCCACGTGTCCTGTCCTCATCTCCAGTCCCGGATCCTGGAACATTTGTCTCAGTGCATCCCGGTCTTCATCTCTATCGTAAGGTACCAACTCCCTATCGATCGGTATCCTCAATATCCTATATACATCCTCCAAGGTGACTATCATCTCACCCATAGCCAAATGAAAACTACAAGTCTTTAAGTGCCATCTCTCAGCCAGCGCAGTCAGCAATCCCATATTTGCCCAAAACTCAGACACATACAAAATATGTCGCAGGCCCATGGCCTAAACCGCTGCTCTATCCTCGAATTGTCAGCTCTACTCGCAGACTCTGAGTCGATGGGAATCTCTCCCGTTACTCCAGCATAGGTAGGTACTCCTGCAGTCAAGCAAATCAACTGTGTCAGTCAAAGTGACACTCACTGTTCATCACAAAGTGTTGCTTCTATTCTAGTGACATTCACTGTTCATCACAAAGTGTTGCTATTTATCCTAGTGGTACTCCCTGTTCATCACAAAGTACTACATGTTTTTGCACTCCTTGTTCATCACAAAGTGCTGCTCATATTTGTACTCACTGTTCATCACAAAGTGCTATTCATATTAGCACTCCCTGTTCATCACAAAGTGCTGCTCATATTTGTACTCCCTATTCATCACAAAGTACTTTATCTTGGTACTCCCTGTTCATCACAAAATGCCTTGATCTATCCTAGTCTTCCCTAGAGGACCTGCTTGAGTGTATCCTCTCAGCAGCTTATCCAATCGACAACGTATGTTCATCACAGAACTGTCGATTTAACTTAGAAGACATAAACGTGCTTACATACTGCATAAACGTGCCTGCTCTGCACAGACATGCCTCTGCTCTGCACATACGCACCTGTCTTGCACAGACGTGCCTACATAACATAAACGTGCCTGCACAATGCAGACGCGCTCGCATTTGGCACAAACGTTTTTTTCTGGCACAGACGCGTCTGGCACCAACGCAGACGCGCCTACACATTTTTGACATTACCTAAGCGTGCATTAAATGCGCTACCTAACATGCATTAATGACAACAGTTAATGCGACAAAGTACAAAGGAGGTTTTAAGGTACTTACCGGCTCTTCTGCATCTGTTGGCCCCTGAAATCGGTGAACGCGATCAAATCTATGCATCAAAGTCATCGCTGCTGACTGTTGCTGCTTTATTCTCTCTCTGCACTCTGATCTCTTGGATGTGTGGATGACAATAAGGATGTTTTCCCCTCGTGGTCTATCTTATAGACCACCCTAGCCCTAGCCCTCATTTCCCAAGTCAATCTTCTTTACCCCATGACTCTGTCACTCTATCCTATCTTGTCATTCCTTTCTAGCCTTTCTTTCTTATCGAGAGATTGTCTGCGATCTTTCTAGACATTTTCATCCAATCTCTCGAGGGGGCATATCATTCCCATCTTGGGGCAACTTTGTATTAGTTCATCTTATCTTCTTTGAAACAACACGACAAGTTGCATTGTCTCAAAGAGGGGCAAAATGTAGACACCTAAAATTGTCATGTCTAATTAAATAAATATCTTTATTTATTTAATTATTTTAGTCTAATTTTTCTATTAATTAAATAAATCCTTATTTATTTAATTAATTCATTTATCCTCTTCTAGCCGTATTTCTCATTTAAATAAATACTTTTATTTATTTAAATTGTCTTTTTTCCTAAATTAAATAAATATCTTATTTATTTAATTATCCCGCTTCCTCTATTAATTAAATAAATATTTATTTATTTAATTAATTCATTAACCTTTTCTACCAATGACACATGTCATTCATCTCTTAATTCATACACTACCTACCCTCTCATTATTTTCTTATTTCCTCTACCCACCCTCTAATCATAGCCGACCATTTATCTTTTGCACCTCTCAATCTTATCCCTCTATTTCATATAGTGTCTTCTATATAAGGAGATGCTTCTTTCATTATCAAGCCTCTGGACATATACATTATAATCAAGCCTACTTACAACCACATTTCCGTTCTTTGTTGAGCTCTTGTGCACATATAAAATCTGAGAGCAAATATATCAAGCAAGATCAATGGAGATAAGAAAAATGGAGATCCAAACCTTATTGGACATATGATGGTATAATTTTTGTGATTTCATTTGATTTGCATTGTCTTAGATAATCTTCATATGTTATGGTGGATCTTTGTTGTTGTTAGGCTAGGGTTTTGTGGTTGAATTTATTTAGTCTTTCAATATTGTTTATCCATTTTCACCATATACAATAATAATCATAATAATCATAATAATCATAACAATGATCATAATAATGATAATGATAATAATAATAATCATCATAATAATCATAATAATAATCATAATAATGATCATAATATCAAGCCTTCTTGCAATCAAACAACTTCACAACCACAATCCGTTTTTTGTTGAGCTCTTGTGCACATACAAAGTCTGAGAGCAAATATATCAATCAACATCAATGGAAATAAAAAACAATAGAAATCAAACCTTACTTGACATGTGAATGATACCGTATCCAAAGTGACAAAAAGGTTGTAGTTTGCAGTGTCCATCCATCTGAACTCGCTACTCTACAGTGTTTGGGTTGTGTAAAGGCCAAGATACCTGCTACAAAGAGTTATCACTGCTCACCAAAGTGCTTCTCAGACTCATAGCGTCACCATCGTCAATTACATGCACGTGCAGCCAGTGTAGTGCATGAAAATGGGGCGGAGGATGATGAACTATTTGGGCGTTTTGGCAGTACTGGTTCTGCCAGTATTGGTACAGGGGGTTTAGTTGGGTCAACCTCAAACGCAGGAGTTTAAAATGCAAGTCTAAGCAATGGTAATGCACTGTTAAACCCTGCTACTGTTTCAGAAAAGGGTGAGACATGGTATGAAGTGGGGCGTTCAAAGACACATACACCTACAGCTGATGATGTGGGCCATGTTTTGAAACTGGAATGTGTGGTAGTTGAAGCAAGCACAGGAACACCAGTAGGTCCTAACAAGACTCTCCTTACTTCAAGGGTCAATCCAGCTCCTTCACCTACTCCACGACGCATGGTCCCAGTAACTCAAGTTGATGGAGTTTTAAATCAGGAACTTGAAGGACGCACTGCAGCATCTGGAACTTTTACGGTTCTGTCATATAATGTACTGTCAGATTTATATGCAACTAATGACATGTATAGCTATTGCCCTCTCTGGGCTCTTTCGTGGCCATATCGTCGTCAGAATTTGTTGCGTGAAATTGTTGGATATCGTCCGGATATTCTTTGTCTTCAAGAGGTTCAGAGTGATCACATCGAAGAGTTCTTTGCACCCGAGTTAGAGAAGCATGGCTACACTGCTGTTTATAAGAAAAAAACAACAGAGGTTTATACTGGCACAGTATATGCAATTGATGGTTGTGCAACATTTTTCCGTCGTGATCGCTTTTCACTTGTTAAGAAATATGAGGTTGAATTCAATAAGGTTGCAGAGTCTTTGACAGAAGCAGTAGTGCCACCAGCTCAGAAAAAGGCTGCCCTTAGTCGCTTGCTTAAGGACAATGTTGCACTTATTGTTGTTCTGGAAGCAAAGGATGCGAATCATGGAGTTGATGCACCTTCACCAGGCAAACGGCAACTTCTTTGTGTGGCAAACACACATATAAATGCAAATCCAGAGCTCAAAGATGTCAAACTGTGGCAGGTGCATACACTTCTGAAAGGTTTGGAAAAAATAGCTGCCAGTGCAGACATACCCATGTTGGTTTGTGCCGATTTCAACTCAGTTCCTGGAAGTGCTCCTCACTCTCTTCTTGCCACGGGAAGGGTTGACAGTACACGTCCAGAGCTAGCAACAGATCCTCTTGGTATCTTACGTCCTGCAAGCAAGCTTTGCCATCAGCTTCCTTTGGTAAGTGCTTATTCATCATTTGTAAGGATGGTGGCAGTAGGCCAAGAGCATGAACGGCGACGAGTGGACCCTTTAACAAACGAACCTTTGTTTACAAATTGTACTAGAGATTTCCTGGGAACTCTGGATTATATTTTCTATACAGCGGACTCACTCACAGTGGAGTCTCTGCTAGAGCTTTTGGACGAGGACAGCTTACGTAAAGATACAGGTCTTCCTTCTCCTGAATGGTCATCTGATCACATTGCACTTTTTGGCAGAATTCCGATGCAAGCACAGGCCTCGACGCTAGCATAAGTATGTTGGCAGAGTATACATTTTCTTTGCCCTAGCAAAACATAATATGTGCCAATATGGTATTGATTGGGACATTTAGTGAGTTATCATTTGTCCAAGCAATGGTCTAAATGATAACAAGTCCACTTTTTCTTGTTTGTATTCAACAAATTACCTTTATCTCTACCTTGGCTGAGATGGTAGTACGATGTATCATGAAAAATTCCTGGCAACATTTTGCTTGCATGTTTTAAAAGTAGAATGTCCTTAAACCCTTTGAATTGCAAGAATACCACACGTGTACATTTTATAATAGAGGACGGGGTTCAAGAAAGATTGCAGTGATAATGTAGTGACAAATAAGGTCTGACCAACATTTATCTGCATGTATGACAGCAGCATTTATCAACGGAAGAGTAATGGGAGTTCCCTTTAGGTTTTCTGATCTTTTTTTGATGGATCATCATTCACAGTGTCTTGGAAGAAGGTTTCCATTTAGCAATTTTCATAATAGACGTCTAACACGTGCTCATTCGCATGTTAAGCCATTTAATGCATTTTAGAGGTTTAAAAAAATAAAATAATGATCATAATAATGATAATAATGATAATAATAATAATCATAATAATAATGATCATGATAATAATAATGATAATGATAATAATGATCATGATAATAATCGTAATGATGATAATGATAATAATGATGATAATGATAATCGTAATGATGATGATGATGATGATGATGATGATGATGATGATGATCATGATAATCGTAATGATGATGATGATGATGATGATGATGATAATAACAATATCCAATGAGCCATGCGAGATTGCCATTGATATCGTTGTGTGATGGGCTTTATCACGCATGCATACTTGATGTCTGAATATGAAGAGTAATCCAGGGCAAATTTATCTCCTCAATAGAATGTCTACAATATAAAATTCAAAGAAAATTCGCAAAGAAGGCCTTGCACTCCAGGAGTTTTTGAAATTGAATAGGCCCGAGGAGCAATCGGGGGTTTTCCGATCTCTGATATTTCGAAAGTGGATGCTGCAGAAAAGTAATGTAGTGTCGTGTGGGAATAGAATTTGTACTTGAGGTGTAGATTCAATCTCCAAACGTTGAGAGGAGCGTGCCCTAACGACACTCAAATTGCAGATTCAATCCTTTTTTTTATGAATAACTATCTAGATTGAGGTTGTTTCAGCAACTCACATTTTACAACATTGTGAATTTTGAAAGGTCCGTGGTTACACGCAATACCTTATTACTTGCTCTGCAGGTTGGCCGGTGCGCTATGGCTATTCCGGGGCTTATTTTGACTTCTTTAGGGTTTGAAGAATCGACCGAGGGGCGCATACACAGAGTAATGTGACTTCATGGAGAACAATTCTAGAGGAGAACCATCAACTCTTGATAAAAATGGAAGCAGTGGATAATGTGAAAACCAAAGGCATGAAGAAATCCTTCAAGGAAGTCGTTTCTTAACTGCTTTCCACTATCGCAGAAGGTGCTAGGTTTGTCTCTGTTGAACCCTTGGCAATAGCTGATAATGGCAACTCCAGTGGGAAAGGTAAGGAACCTAGTTTTTCCTTGGACTCCCTTTATGTCATTCTTAATGATTCAATGTGCAATGAGATTGCTCTTGAAAAGAGTAGATTAAAAGATGTTGCTATTTTTTTCGTTGGTGTTGATGTTGATAAATGTTCAGCCCAAAAATTCCTTGATGATTGGTTTAGAAATGTGTGGAATATTAAACTAGGGTTTCATGTTTCCTTCTGTAGATTAATTCAAAAAGGATTATTTGTTATTTTTTTCAAAGATCATAAGGCCCAATCTGAAGTTATTAATAAACAATATTGGACTGTTGGTAGATGCACATTTCGTGTCATAGGATGGTCTCCTGAAACCATTAATGAAGAAATCTTGGCACTATCATGCCCTAGGTGGCTTCTGGTTAAAATGTCCCTCCATTGTTGTGGAGATTCATACCCCAATTGATTGAGCCAATTGGCAAAACCATTCATATGGATAATTCGACCTCCCTTATACCGCATTTGGATGCTAGGGTTCTTGTTTCGATTAACCCTGCTTTAGATGTTCCTAAACTTCTCAATGTTAAATTAGGGGATGCCATTGTCTCTTGCTCTATCAAAATTCTAGGAGGAGTAATGCTTGCTTCCTCTACAGAAAAGGGGGGCATATTCGAAAGAATTGTCCCATTATTAATCGGAAAAAAGGTGTGGAGAAACCCCAAAAGGGTGCTCACGACTCCTCGTCTGCCTCCAAGAATCTTTTGCCTGTATCGGCCTCTGTGCCTCTTATTGATAAACTTGACTCCTTAAGTAAAAATCTTAAAAATGCTATGAGTGGAGCTAATAAAACGCTTCCCGAGTTTGACAAAAATGTAGATTTTGGGAAATTCAATGAAGCTCCCCTGCTCCACTCTGCAATTGCAGAAGCCCTAGAAAAGATGGATAAAGGTCAACAAGAGGGTTTTCAAATGGTTGGAAAAAACCCTAGAAAGAGGAGGAAAATTGCCCAGTAGTTGGCACTCGAAAAAATTAGAGTGGCTAACCCCAATAGCAATGAGCATAGTAAAGATAAAAATGTTGGGGAGAAAAATTTTCCTTCTCCTATGGAAGATGATGCGCAGGAGATGCCCCCCGAGAGGAGATTCTCAGGTACGAATGCAAAATGTTTGGTTAAGAATTTTGAAGGGAGAGACAGAAACAAGAGTGAACCAGGCAAGGGAGAGAGCTCTAGTGGGGCACTCATCAAGCTTGCTGCTCGTAGGGACTCTGGAGATATGGATGTATCCTATGAGATCTCTCCATCTAGTGACCTTGGATTGGATGAGGGAGCCCCCCCTCTTACAAAATTCACAATTGAGTTGTCTATAGCCCTTCCCCCTAAGAAGTTTATTGAGATTGCAGATAATTGCATTATAGAGGTCATTGTTGCTGACCCTAATAGAGATGACCCCAACCCTAGTGA
Source organism: Cryptomeria japonica (assembly GCF_030272615.1). NCBI lineage: Eukaryota > Viridiplantae > Streptophyta > Pinopsida > Cupressales > Cupressaceae > Cryptomeria > Cryptomeria japonica. The sequence goes on along the minus strand of NC_081409.1, from coordinate 102,127,721 downwards.
GTCATCAATAGATGGTTTTGATGCCATAGGCAATAGTGATAGTTTAAACACATACGAACCCTATACTAGGGATGAGGTGGCCCCCAGTCAACCTGATCTCAACAAGGATTCAGATTGTGGAGATGACTCCCAATATGATGAAGACTTTGTCGAAGAAGGTGATGAGATGGTTGATAGTGAGAAAACTGATCATAAACCCAAAAGAAGGAGGGGTAGACCATTAGGGTCCAAAAATAAAGAATCTTCCAATAGAAGGAAGGCAGAAGAGAAAAAAGATCTCCCCAAATGCTTCAGTAGTTTTAAGACTGCCAAAGAGTTACAACAATTCTCCTAGATATGATGAAGTGCATTTCATGGAACATTAGAGGTCTGGAGTCGCCAGATAGAAAACAGATTATTAGGAGGTTTCTTAACCAACATAGAGATTCAGATTTTGTGATGCTACAAGAATTGAAGGCAACTAAATTTACTCTGGAGGTCAATCTTAATTTCATTTGGAGAGACTCTATTAAGATCTGCTCGGATCATGATAAAGGGAGAGGGGGAGTTGGGATACTCATCAACCTTAAGTGGAAAGATCACATTATTAGTCAGAGACACTCTTCATGCAATAGAACAGTTTGGGCTTCATTCAGCTTGAATAATTCTATCATAGGTGTTTGCTCAATTTATGCAACCAATGATTATAGGGAGAGGATTGAACTATGGGACTGGATTGCCTCTCTTCTTGACATTCCTTGGATTATTGGGGGTGACTTCAACATGATTGAAAACCATGAGGATAAGGTCGGAGGTGTTTCTATGGAGTGGAAAGGGGCTGAGAAATTGCATTGGGAAAGGATGAAGAATTGTAATAAGCTCTTTGACCCCTTACTTGGTAATAAGCAATCTACGAGAGGGATATGGTACACTTGGTGCAATTATCAGAAAGGAAAACACAAAATATATTGTAGGTTGGATAATTTTATGCAGACATAAATCATTTCTCCTTTACACCGGATGATCAGGGCAATGCAGTAACAGTTTGGCCGGTTTCCCTCTCTGATCATCACCTTGTTGTTTCTCTCATTAGGCTTGGAGACACACCGACCAAGAAGGGGAAAGGTGGAGACAAACTCATCCTCAACACCAATCTCCTTAAGGATCAGGATGTGCTAGCTGCCATTAACATTATTAGGTTGCTCAATAAAAGAAATAAGAACACACAATCTCATATCAGCAGATGAAATCAAAATATTAAGAGTTGGCAAAACGTACTTCAGACAATTAGGAAGAAAAGAGCTAAGGATAATAGATTTCAAGAAAGAGCACTTGCTGATGAGTTGCACCGGATTGAAGAGGATATTCAGAGCAATCCTAGTAGCCTTGAGTTATCTAGCAGAGTTGCACGGGCTAGGGATGCTTTGAGGAGGCACCAACAGGTTAAGATTAAAGGTGCAATGAATAGGGCCCAAAGTCAGTGGATGCAATTTGGTAAGAAAGGGTCTAAGTTCTTTTTCAATTTGCTTAGACAGAAGCAGAACAGAGAAAAAATTGATAGACTATGGGTTGATAACAAGGAGGTAGTGGAGGTAGAAGATATTAAAGAGGCCTTTTCCCTATTCTACAAGGACCTCTTCTCCTCTGAAGATTCTCCCAATTCACAAAGAGCTAGAGAAATATGCAGAGCACTTATTCCCAATAGAATAATTGATGAAGACTCCCATTCCTTGAAACAAGCTATATTTGTGGAGGAAGTGAAAAATGCCATTAGAGCCCTTAATAATGACAGCCCAGATGGATTGCCTATTGAGTTTTATAAAGCTAATGAGGAATGGATTAGACAAGATCTCCATGAGTTGTATGTTGAGGCTCTTGAGAAATGATCCCTAGGAGACATCATCAACAAAGGGATTATCAAGTTGTTACCCAAAGAGGGGGATAAGACACTTATCAAAAACTGGAGACCTATTATGCTTCTCAATGTGTCATATAAGATCTTGGCCAAAGATCTTGCTCTCAGACTAGAAAATGTGTTGCCTGAGTTTATCTATCCTACTCAAACAGGTTTCATTAAGGGAAGATTCATTCTGGAAAACCTAATAACCAGTTGGGAAGCGATGGATTGGGCTAATGCTTCCGGGCAAAATGTTGCTATGTTCCTCTTAGATTTCGAGAAAGCTTATGATAGGGTTGAATAGGATTTTATATTGATGATGTTAGAAGCCTTCGGATTCCTTACAAAATTCTGTCAATTTGTGAAGGTTCTTCTCAAAGATGCTTCCACATAGGTTGAGGTTAATAGCTCACTCACTCAGGTCATTAAACTTGGAAGGTCCATCAGGCAAGGGATGCCCCCTTGCCCCAACCCTGTTTGTCATTACTTTTGATGCATTGTACTACATATTGAGAGACTGCACCATTTCCCCTAAAATCGGAGGTGTTGTGCTTTTCGATGGGTCAAATTTGGTTAATATTCAGTTTGCAGATGATACTGCATTATTTGTAGAACTCACCAAGCAAAACATGGAAGCCCTTGAAAGAAAAATCAAGTTCTTTGGGGAGATCTCAGGGGCCAAAATCTCTCAAACTAAATCCACCTTGCTTGGGTGGACAGAGGACCCTGCGGATTGGTTACAACAATTGGGGTTCCAGTGGGGGGGTCCTAACAAGATTGTCAGATACCTGGGGATACCCTTCTCTATCTCCCCTTCTCTAAACGAAATGTGGATATAGGTTAGAGTTAAAATAGAAAAGAAAATAAATAAGTGGAACAATAGGTATCTGTCGCTTGCTGACAGAGTGCAAGTTTGTCAAAAGATTCTATCTTCATACAACATTTATTATTCATCTGTCTGGATATTTTGTAACTATCAGATCCTTGAAATCTAGAAAGTTATAAGAAAGTTCTTATGGTCTAATGGGAAAGGAAACAATAAGTTACATTCAGTTAAATGGGGTTGGTGTCATATTGAGAAGAGATCGGGAGGGCTTGGACTAAAGCATCTGAGACTCCAAGGGATTGCACTTGCTGCAAAATGGATCTTTTAGGCGTTTGAAGGCAATGAACCATGAAAAGTCTTGGTCAGAAGCAAAATTATGAGGGTTGTACCTAAGGGGGCTAAATCTTGGAAGTCTTTACCCTTTTGTGACTTGGTGGCTGGAGGTTTCCTAGTCTTAGTATAGGGTTCGTGTGTCTTTAAATCTATCTGAAGGGCCTGGGAATTAGTTAGACCATTCATCACCAATAGTAGGGCCAACAACAATGATCACATTCATGGAGAGAGATCTATTTGGTGGAACCTTTTCCACTCCTATAAACCTCTTGCGCTTACACAAGGCTATTCTGCCAAAGCATGGGCTAACAAAGGTATTTGTTGCTTTAAAGACATTATTGATAGTGATATGCTTAGGAGTTGGGAAGCACTTAGTGCTAAGTATGATCTTTCGGCTTCCCAAAAAAGAACTTACAATATAGTTAAAAATGCTTGTACTGTTCTTTAGTTGCTTGAAAATTGTAATGTGGATAATAACTGATTATAAATGGAATAATATCCTTATTTCTAATGTTAAGTCTATCATTGTTTATAATACTATCTCTTATGATGATTCTATTATCAATCATGCTAATACTTTGTGGTATGCAAATTTATCTTTAAAGCAGTGGCAAAAAGTATTCACATGATTATGGAATAGTCCTATCGTTCCTAAGAAAAAATGTTTTAAATGGCTGATGTTAATTAACATGCTTCCTTTCAAGAAAGATCAATCCATTATTGATATGTGCATTATATGTAGAGTGCATGAATATGTTAGACACATCTTCTTTGAGTGCATTATTGATATAGAAATTTGGTTGATGTTTGGTATTTCTATTCCTGACTAGGTTAATATTATGGAAGTTCTTACTGGTTGCATCCATGGTTTGAAAAAATATACTAATCTAATTTGGCATATTCTTTTTACTGATATCTTATGGTACATTTGGAAAATTAGAAATGAAGGTAAATTCCAAGGTAAAACTAGGGCCCTTACTGAGTCGTTTCGTGGACTCACTCTTCATTACATTATTTTGTAGGTCTCTGTAACTATGAGGATAGAGAAGAACAAACTTCTGTGGTTTCTCAAAGATGATCATGCTACTATGTTCATATATGAGTTGGAGAATGGATTTGAATGGAAGCGAGTTATAGGATGCCACACCTCTTTTGCCACTGCAATGGAGAATCTTGGTGCTGAGATTCAAAAAGTCAAAAACCTAACAATGAAACAAATCCATATGTTAACTCAACCGCATGAGGGAAGGAAGACAATTTGGATGGAAGGCCTTTTGGGGTGGACAACTTGGATGGAGCCCTATCGAGATCATCTTCATGAGTGTTGAGATGCTTTTTGGTTCTTTTTGTTCGAACATGATCATTATCTATGTATACTCTTTTTGCTTGGACACATCATAGAATAGGCTATGTATAGGATTATGTTGTTTATAATGTACATGCAGAATAGTCATTGATCAGATCTATGTAAGTCAAGATTGTTGGTTTTGAGACACAACCTCACATTACTGCTGAAGCTATACTTTTTGTAAGTTTACTCTATATTTAATATACAAATAATAATAATAATAATAATTTAATAATTATTTAATATTAATTACAATATCATAATATAATAATAACTTAATATTAACAATAAATATAATAATTTTTGAAACAGAATAATGAACAAATAAAATAATTACCTTAATAATGAAATCTATCCCCTTTTTTACATTTTTTCAATTCTAAATATAAGTATGCTAGTACCTTAATAATGAAATCTATCCCCCTTTTTACATTTTTTCAATTCTAAATATAAGTATGCTAGTAATCTTTCAATTTCAGAAAAATAACATTTTTCAGAATTATTTTTGTTTAAGTAGATAGATAAAATTACCACTTAATAGAGACTTTCACAATTATTATTATTTTTTGATAAAAGTGGATATACCACTAAATTATATTAATATTTTAATTTTTTACATGGTGCCTGGTTTAACGAGCACTGGAGGGAAAGAGCTAGTAAGAAAACCCTCCAATATTGCTCCAAAAAACTTAAGGCCTACCTACCCATTACAAAGAGGCTTTCTGGGCACAATTCAAAATACCCCACCCCATATTACATAATCTTTCCATTAGATACAAAAGAAGCTGCCATTAAAAGCATACAAAAAGATATCAACAACATAATCATCCTTTCAGCTCACTATGAAGAATACCGCAACAATGGAATATAAGAACTGCCAATTACAACTTTAGAACAACCAAAAAAGAACATCCTCGAAACACCCCTGGCTACATAGAACAATTCTCCAAACCATTTATTAGCATGAGACAAAAAAAAAATGAAGCCACTGTAAGTGAGCATGTCATAATAAGAACCGTGATCAAACAGAGAATAACCCAAATAAGAAGGAGAACGGGATGCTGGAATCCTGATGGAATCAATATGAGGCCAAGCCAAAAGATTACCCATAAGAAGAACCAAGCAAGCAAAAGAAAAATAAGAAACCACCACATATACCACAACACCTGTAGTTTCCAAGATCCAAAACACAACCACCACCTTCCAAACCTCAATAAAATCATCCGAATGAAGCAGATTGCACTCCCACCCAAAATCCTCATCTTAGAACGTATGAGAATGACAACCACCGGAAGGAAAGAAACACCAAGAGGAAGGAATGCTAAGAACAGAGATATAACAAACCCGTATATATCGCAAACCAAATGAAAGAAGACATCATAACAAATATAACTTAAAGCGATGCACAAAATCTCACAGAAGCTAAGATAAACAACTTGCTCGATCATAATTACCAAGCCAATGATCCAAAGAAATGATCAACAATCGAGATAAAGAGCACACACATACATAATAACCAAAACCAATCACCCAAGATACCATCCACGATAATAAGCAAGGCCAATGAACAATAATGATTACAGTAGAACCGAATGGAAAAAAGAGCATGATAAACAATCATATTCCAATAAGTAACCAGAAAAACCCGATCCGACTACCAAAGGAATCATGAAAGAGACATACCGCGCGGATAAACTCCATCAACACCACCTTTCGTAGAGAAAACACTTGACATGTATCACATCAGCAAAAATGTTACCACGAGATGAACAAGTGGACAACACCCTCCCTAATGTAATACATACAAGTATGTCCATGACGAAAAGGGTGTGTGATAAAAGTATCAAACCGTCAACTTTTAGAAAGGACACCACCAATCCTAATGAATAAATTAAACTGTCTAAGCTCAGATTTCACACCTACAAGACCAAAAAAACACATGCCAAACCAATTCAAAATTGAAAAGCACCCCCAAGCCCATGAATCAACATAATAAGCAAGAAATGTCGACCAAACAAAGCTAATATAGAATGCTAATGCAAGAAGAGGGAATATCCATAGGGGAGACCTCCAAATACTCCAAGCCCTCAATTGCTGCCTTGTTAGCAAGAAAATCAACAATACAATTAATTTCCCTATAACAATGAAAGATAGTAAAGGAGCTAAAAAAGTTTAATTGACCAAGAATTCAGTCTAAAAGGTATTGTAAGTGCCAGGAGGCACATTTCTTATTGGAAACCAAATTAAAAGTCAACATAGAATCCCCTTCAATTACAATATCCTTAATGTTCAGATAAATAGCTAAATCCAAACCGAATGATAAAGCACAGAATTCTATAGAATTGTTAGAACCAAAACCAATATATTTACAAGCAGCCTTGACAATTTTCGAATTATGATAAAAAATGATAGCTCCAATCCCAAATTTGCCCGGGTTGCCCTTGGTAGTCCCATCAAAATTTAATTTAAAAGAGAATTGTGGAGGAGGGGACCATTTAGCAAGCCTACGCTTGACAACATAAGATAAACCTAATGATACAACCCCATGAGAGGGAATGACTCAAAGAGCCTCCCAATTCCATGTCACCCAATTATCCCAGTGGGAAAAGGAACACAAATGATCCAAATTTTTATAAATATAGGAGAGCACCACTTCAGAAATGGAAGATTGAATCCTGCCTATCACATCCACCAATGAAGCAAATTTGTGTTTGAAAATCCTATAGTTCCTCTCAAGCCAGATATTCCAAATAACAATAGACGAAGCAACAATCTAGAGACATGAATAAAATGAAGTCAAATACAACAAAGACCAAGCCATGAATTGAGATAATAAATTCGAACAAACAACAGATGACTATCCAAGCTTACCAAATAGCCAATACCAACAATCCGAAGTATAAGGACATTGTAAAAACACATGGTCCAAAGATTCCATGAAGAAGCCACAAAACACACAAGGAAACACAACTGTAATCCCAAGTCTATCTAATGTCATCCCTGTAAGAACTCTATCTTGAACTGCTAACTAGGCAAAGGAATCGGCTTTAGGAAGACAAGCCGAATGCCAAAAGAGCTGAGAAGGCCAAGAGGGGAAAGAAGAAGGACGAGACAAAGCCTTATATCCCTCCCTTACTGTATAAGAACCTGATACATTCTTAGTCCAGATCAAATCATCCTCCATGTCCTAAAATACTAGCAATCTCTTCTTAAGCTCTTGCATATAAACATCTTTAAGTTCTTGGTCTATCAACACAAAATCAATGGATTTCCAAAGAAAAACGGGATAGGAACTTGAAACATCAACATAATAGTAATCAACAACAAACACACCCCAATGATCTTTGAGGATATCAGATAAAGGGGACCAATCCCAAATGGTAGTCATAGCAGCAAGGCCATTCCAAACTTCATCCCAAAATCAAGCCTTTCTCCCATTATGAATTACCCAAGAAAGATGGAGAAGGATAACCGATCTACAACTAGAAATAAAATTCCAAAAAACTGACCCTTTTGGAAGAGATGAAGCTGTGAATAACCGCTCTCTAGGAGCCCCCCTCAATACTTAGCAAACATAAGAGAGACCCATTTACTTGAGGGGTCCTTATAGAGTTTCCAGACTAGTTTCGCCCCCAAAGCTTTATTTTGAATAACTAAATTTCTGATACCCAAACCCCCTAACTCCTTAGGGAGACAAACCCTATCCCAAGCCAAGAGAGGGATCTTCTTCTTGCCCCCAATATTGTCATTCCAAAGGAAGGATCTTAAAGACAACTTAAGCTCATGAACAACCTTGGGAGGAGTTTTCAAAACAGACATCAAATAAATAGGAATAGCATTAACAACTGACTTGATCAGAAGAATCTTACCAGCTAAAGTAAGCCATTTATGGTTCCAAGAAGAAATTATGGAAGACACTGCATGAACCACCTTGTCCCAAAACATTGTCTTATCGGAACAAACAAAAAAAGGAATGCCTAAATACTTACAAGGAAAGGATTCCACCTCAAAACCCCAAAATTGAGTCAACCTATTCTATACTAAAAGGGAAACATTCAAAAAAAAAACCTTGCCCAAAAAAAGAATAGTCGTTTGCAGTAATTTTCATTAAGTTTCAAATATTAAATCATTAGGATTGGTGGTGTCCTTTTTGAAAGTTTCAATTTTTATATTTTCTTGGAAATTTCTGTTATCATTTTATAATTAGATTTAATTTTCTTGTAAATTTCTGTTATCATTTTATAATTAGATTTAATATTTGAAACTTAATTAAAAATATTAAAATTTATTATCAATGTAAGTTTAATTACATATAAAAATAGAATATCACTGAAATAATAAATATTTAAATAAACTTTAAACATATGTCATTCTAACAAAATTACGTAAAATCTTTATATTTCATCAAAAATGACCGATGAATTAATGGTAGTGTAACTCCACAACTATCAGAAGTTTTAAATCTAAATTGTAACCACCCCAAAGAAATTTACCTTAACCTGGAACTCCTATCATAAAAATGCAGATTGAAGTAACAGAGGAAACTTCCATACTTACTATTTATAACTTATCTACATAGATGAATTAATGACCATCAAAACTATTTATCAACTAAAAGTACAAGAGCAAGTTCAGAAATCTCACGATTTCCTGTTTAATAACTTGTTATGATGGGAGTTGATTTTTAAGGAACAAGTTTTACTCTTTTAATAAATTGAACTATTGAATAATGTGAAGAAGATTTAAGATGCATAACTAACATATCCATGATTTTTAATAAATTGAATTACGGAAAGGCACCATCACCATGGCTAATTTGCAAAAGATTTAAGATGCATGATTTTTTAAAATGCTAGCCTAGTCATTTAAAGTAAAATTTCTTTCGATTCTTGGATAGAGATTAGATTTTATATTAATTAATAAATAGTATCATTTTTTTCTCTATTCAATATTTAGAACTTTTGGGCTTTAAAAGTTCTACTGTACTTTCAGTTAACTTGGCTGCAATAAAATTTGAGAAATTAAATAAATTAAAGTATTTTTAATTATAAATTAATAATTTAATGAAAGATTTTAATAATATTAATGTAATTAAAGAGTCTATGGGATTAAGAGTAGTGATAAAAATGTTGCATGTTGACATATTTACAAAATATAAGAGTTGATAGTTTTACAGAACTTCTAATCAAAGTTTTTATGTTAAAGTTTCTATTGTGAATTTTGATCAAAAAGATTTTTATTTTGTCTAGTCTAAGACAATTAGATTGTCTACTCTCAAGTTATGTAAACTGTACTCTATAATGTAGTGTCATTCTGTGCCCAGCATCTTCTTGTTACAAAACAAACATTTTCTCATTTCACTCATATTAAATCATATAAATCACTAAAATTCACCATTGTATGTTTCAATCATTGAACATCATAAGTAATAATGTATATGTATACTTTATATATCCATCTATTAACTCAAGGTTGGAGACTAAAGACAGAAGAGTTAAGCGAAATAACCATGTTCAAAATCCTAAACTTCAAAAGCACTCAACAAAGAAAATGAGAAAACCATAATCATACCTAAGAACATTCTTTCCATTAATGAAGTAGGAGCATACCAATACGAAATTTGCTTGAAAATTGCATCCACATTAGAAAGCAAGAAATGAAAGTATACTAATAAGTAATATCCATTAATGTCTGAATCAGATTGTGCTCATTAATACCAGTCTTTTCCATGTAAGTTGTAAAGAAAACAGAAATTTCCAAGAAAATACAAAAATTGAATTGCAGAATTTTGATTATATTTCAATTTCATTACTTCTACATCATTTGAGGTTACTCACTAAATAGAATAAACTACACGAATATATCCAGAAACAGGTTACGAATAACATGATAACAATAAAATATGCATAGTTTGTGATAAAACTTCCTTGCATATAACTACGACAATATTTGAGGCCAATAACAGTAGGCTGTGATCGCAGCAAGCTTGCATTTAACCACTGGTTAAACCTACTAATATCTACGAGGATATGAATTTAAAAAGTATTGTTAGATTGCCTTTCATAGCTGATGACCTAAAATCAAAATTGAAACTGAATGAGAGATTTGTAACCTTGAATAGGACTGATTTTCGAAAGTTTATTTAGATACTAACTGTACAAATCAAATATTGAATGGTAGGAAGAAAGTGCTGAGATGAATATTTAAAGCAAAAGGGCTACTGCACATAGGGTTTTCTAATGAATGTCAACGCCCAGTGAGGGTGAAGGTCATATCATTTAATGTAAATGTTTCCTGCGTTGTAGAGCTTTGGGAATATGGTATAAGGCTACTTTCAATAGCTTCAATAACAGGCGGTTTGTTTTCTTGTTTAGAAGTAGAATGGTTCTTTAGCAAAGGGTTCAGTATTTGTACAACGTCCTGGAAAACATAACACTGTCAGAGGACCAGTTTCAAAAATGTGAAATAGAAAATTCATTCAAATTAACAATCAAAGCTCTTAAACTTACAGAATGGACTTACAAATTACCTTCATGGATGGACGTCCAACTCTATCAAATGTAGTACATTTCAATGCTAATTTAATCACAGGCAAAAACTCTTGGAGAGGATTGCCATGCAAAAGATGGCGATCTATAATTGATTCCAAGTTATCTTCTTGAAATTTGATCTTGACCTGATTACCAAAGGGATCAAAAGATTTCAAAAGATTGTGAGACTAATGAAACAGATCCACAATTAAACAAATGATATACTCCACAAGCAAAAGAGAGACATTGACAAGTGATAACGTCAAGAGACAACTGATTAGTATATTACACTGCAAATAGAAAATGAAATGTAATTATGAATTGATTGAACAGGTAGGAGGCTTTGCCTATTTCTACACTTAAACAAACACTTTACATAATGGTGACCAACAAATGAAAGCACAAACCTTAATACATATTAATGTGACTTTTCCAAAATTATTGGTAACTGAATGGGCCCAACAACATGGATTTTACACTCTAAACCTAACCGAAAGAACAACTTCGAGGGTTGAAGAAAGGTGGCATTAACAAGTTAGACCTTCCACGGAGGAAGCTCGTTGTCTCCCTTAATGACAGCTCTTTAAAACCCAAGCATTTCTAACAAATTAATAAGCTTGCCCTTGTAATTATTACCAACATAGTGTGAAATAATGTAATTACTGGAATGCATACTCGTTGAGGTTATCTCGAGATGAGTAAACATACAAGGATCAAATCGAACAAGAATTAAAAATGTCTATGGAAAACTTTGTTTAACATAAATACATGATTGAGTTGTAATTGGGTTAATCCTGCATCAGTAAAACTTGAGAGACAAGGGTGACTTATAAAGCATCGCATTTCCAAAAGCTTTGCCAATGAAGAAAAAAGCTTGAGGATGAAACACCAAGTGATGGATTACTTGCATACAACGTATGTTCCTTGTCTTCTAATTATTATCAACATAAATGACAAAAAATGTCAGTGCAATTTCTACTCATTGAAGTCATACTAGAAAAATCACTCCAGCCGATTCCCACAAATTTTCTGATCTGTAGGATTTTAGGAAATAAAATCATCTAATAAAATTTTGTTCCTGCTTATTTAGAGCTTGGGCTATTGTGTAGTGCTTCCAAAGTCAACTTGAGAATTTCTTTCCTAGTATCCCTTGGGTCCACCTGTGAAAGCTGCTAGCTAATCCTTCCCCTAGTCCTCTTCCATTAGTAATTCAAAAGGATTGTAGAAGGATGGAATTATATGTATTGGCCTGATCTTTCCCCTTCCTGTGGTAGTCCTTCCAAAATTTATTTGCTTAGCTATTGTCCTCTTGCATGTTTTGTAGACCTGGAGTTTGAAAACCCGTCTTCTTGATATCCTGCTGGGGTATGCACTTTTGGTCTTCTGTAAGGTTCTACTAATTTCTTGATAGATCAGAGGGGCACCCCCTGGTCTAAGTTTTTGTGCGCATGCCACAGTCTACATCTCTAAGGGTTGTTATCATACTCTAGTGGTTTCTCCCATCCTATAACATTCATGTTAAGAACGACCCAATCAGGAAATGGTTGATTCAAGTTTAGGCTGAAACAAATTCTACCAGAGTTCAAAATCCCTTTGTTCATGGTGAGCTTGAAAGAGACAATGTCTTCAGCTATGAGATTCTCAATATTTGGTAAAGAAGCTTGTGGCCAATGTTCACTAGGAAGAAGAGGGAGTCTAACCCAAATAGGCACTGTGCCAGGGAGATCTTTCATATGGTTGAACGTAGAAGCCCAATGTTTAAACTTTAATCAATGAACCTAATTTTTTGGTCAACCATGAACCTGATTAAAAATGCGATCTTTCTCTATCTTTGAGGCAAATACACCAGGAAATACCTGTTATGCATCATCACAGATCCAGTGAACCTGTGATTTTTCACTCTCTTGGATCCAGTACCTATGCATTTTCAGTCCTGGAAATGTTCCCATAAACTGCCATAGCAAGACACATTCTTTGGGAATGAAATTTTTGAGGGTTTTTTCTGAGATAGGAGCAATTTTCTTTGAGAAATGGTATGTTTAGTTTGGGGAAAGATCATTCTGCATACTTGGAGCTTTATAAAAACTTTGCATTGACACTTGATAGGGCCTGGGCTTCTGGAGAAAGCCAATGCCTCCTTTGGTGATGCTCACCCATTGTCATAGGGTAGAGGACAGAGTAACAGACGTGGTGTAGGTGACCTGATTGTGGTTTGTGGATGGAGCTTCAAACAAAATGAAATACACACTGAGGAACTTAAGCATTGAGAACTTGAGAGTCTTACAGCCTTTGAAGACAAAAATAAGAAAATAAAAATGTCAAGCTCCACTTGTGATCCCAAGAGTTCATAGAATTCCAGACACTCATATCAACAAAATGAACCATGCATAGTACACAAGGCAGATCCAAACCATCAAAGGGAACTTTTGAATAGCTCCTAAAATATGGATTCTTTCTTTCCATATTGCATGGCTTTTCTCTGTTCTAGTCTCTGTCTTTTGTTGACATAGTGGCCTTTCTGTAGTAATGGTTAGCTTTTATACTTTTGCTATTACTCTTGTCTTTAGCTAAGGCTTGGTTGATGTACTTACAATGTGTAATGTCCTCTTGCCAAGGGTTGTACAAAAGTTCTACCTTTTCCCAATTTCAGACAATAGACATTGTGACAAACAGTTTGTTTGCAAGCTGATAAAGGTTTCAGTTTGCTGATATGACACTGTATGCTGTTGGTATAAATATTAAATGCATGAAAGGCCATCTATATTGATCTTACATTCAAAGAATGGCGAATGCACGTGTGACAGAATTGTAACTAATTATTCCAGCCGTCAAACCATATACAAAACAGATTACAAGTATTTCAAAATACCTTAATGGAGCAACTATTCTGAAATTTGCAGTTCAATAACAAATTTAGATTGTTAATAGTCTTGCGCAGCAGCAACCAATGTACTCATCTTAGAATTAACAACAACAGAGGATGGGTATATCATGCTCAATCAATAACACTCGGAATTGCATTTTTCAATCCGGAGATTACTATTCCTGCTCTCTGCACTATGGCAGCAACTTGTCCCCCTTCTAAATTTTGTCCATTCTTCCACTTTTGGCCACACACCAGTAAGTGGAATTAATCAACATCACAACTTCATACCCAATGACCCTTTCTAGAGCATGCTAAAAATCTCTCTAATTAGGTTGCGGCCTTGGTTTGGGGCTTGGACCATTTCTTGACTTCCTCAAATTCATGAGATTTGTGACATCTCATTTTGGATTTTAACTAGAAGATTTACAAATTTTGCATAGCAAGCAATGATGTCATCTATCACCAAATTCTAAACCTCCAACTAACGAACTTCCTGCGTACAAAGGAAAGTTGGTTGTAAGGGTCTAACAACAGACCCAATATGGTTCTCTAAGTGTTATTGACAATATTAATGTGGTTGTTGACCCTTAAATTTATCCCTTCACCACTCTAATTTCTAGGCACATTCATATTATTCTGCATGGTATAATACTATAAAGGAACTAAGCACAACATATCTATGAGGTGCTCTTGTTCTTGGACAATTTTGTAGTACCGAGCTTTAGCTGAATCATATTTTGTCATGGTTCTCTTCTCCCTTTCTGCCACATGTAACTCTTTGGTCACAATCTTTGGATTTTGTTCTTCCCTTGGCTGATTTGTACCTTTCATTTTTTGAAATAATAACAAAGCTCTCTGTCACTGCCATGCATGTGGAATACACAACATGAAAATGATTAGCTTCTCAAAACAGGATAGCAAGAGCACCAACTCTCACACAATTGTAATGCCCTTAGCAAAGCATTAGCTCAAATCCATTAAAAAAAATTGCAGTCACTGAAATCCTGCCTCATTTTGATCCTCAAGTTCCCAATGTGGGCAACGTGAGAGCATATAGAGAGACTAAAATGAGGACAATGAAACTAACTAGCAAGATATTGGTGACTACCTGACCAAATTACAATAGAATCAAATTCATGAGATATGAATCAATGCCAGAATGGAAAATGTTGATATGCAAATTCCAATCAAACTGTAATGGCCGATAACAAGTGGAAATATCACTGCCAAAATGGTAGACTAAATCACCTGATTCTAATACACACCAAGCTGATGGATAATATATTGAAAATAAAATGAATCTGATAGATAAATCAATTAGGAATCTACAATGAAAGAAGGGATCTAGCAGTCAACCATTGAGGATATTGAATCAATTAGAATCAGCAATTGGTGATAAATCATCCAGTTCTTACAACATTTGAAATGACAAGAATTGATATTTCCATATGATATCAATAACAATAACCAGCAAAAATAAGTTTGAAAATGATTAATTTCCACAATATTATGACAGTCAAAATACTAGAATATTGAACTGTCGAACTGTCAAATTCCATTCGTAAAGCCATTCTACAAAAGGAACTAATGTTGACAAATATCCCTAAATTTAGGTTAACTGCTGAACTAGACTGATTGCAAATCGTACACCTTGATTGAAGAAGTATGGCCAACTTGGAAAGAAGTATAGCCAACATTATCTCTGATCAACTTGACTGAGTTGATAAACCTCCCCAGCATATAGGTATAGATTTATGGAGATTATTTGTTGCTGCCAATAAGAAAGATTTAGAACTATAGGACACTAAAAAATGCAAAATATTCAACTAGTAGAGCCTAGAAGATATAATACGACCTGCAAATAATGATAGGAATAGGCTATGATTACTTTTTTGGATTGTTGTGATCTAAAATCAAGGCTAGTTATGAACCAAATCAATGCCTAAACTCACAACTCTTGCAAGGAATTAATGACATTCTAAGCATGTACAGTTCCATGTGAAATATGGTATAACCAACGAACTTAGAATAACAAAATTTGTGCGACCAGAATTAAGATAAAAAAAATCAGATTAAATAAGTAAAACCTTTATCAACTCCATATGATGAGGATATCATGCACATGTACAACCTAAATATAGTACAGTCAAGCTGAAAAGGGTACGAACTTGAGCCAAAAAGGTATGACCTATGGAGGATAAAATCTCACCAGAACACTAAAAATAATACCAATTTTATTATATCATCATAAACCGAAAACTGAAGCCAATAACTAAATACTAGAAAATCACTGAAAACTTCACCAAAATCAGGAACCTAGAAACCGAGATCAATTGGAGCATGATGACAATCCCTATGTGGAAACACATTGAAAAGCTAGGAGAGTTTTGTTGGTTGAAAATTTTGTACACTAGGGGAAATATACAAAATTGTGGTTTCAACCATAGCGTGTGAGTAAAACTCTCTTGATTAAGGGAAGGCTCCCCCTATCTAACTACAACTTTGAAAATAAAATAGGATGGGACAACAATCTTTCTTCTTCTTTCAAGAAAGACAATATCTTTTTCTCTTCACAGAAAAGGATAGCGATTTGATATAAACAGCAGTAACCACTTTTAAAATGAAATGAGAGAAAGGAAATGAAGTTTCCAGAAGCGCAAAGACTTCCGTCACTTCCTTTGGGACGGGACAACAATATCAAGCTTAAAGACTTGATTATGTGAAGTCCTATCTACCCTTTTCTATACTAATGCTATAAAGAACAAATTATAACAGCTCAAAGATTGGGATATCTTATTCTTTTCTACTTAAAAGAATGGGAAGTAGTATAAGCTCAAAGACTTACAACTATTTCTCACAAAATCTACTCCTAAATTCTCCTAAGAACAAGTGAAAGCACAAAGACTTGCAGCTTTTCTCAACAAAATAGTTGTTTTAATCTATATTAACCTCAACTACTTGCAACACAAAGACTGCAAATCAAATGTGATCAAGCTCTCAAAGAAACACTTGCAAAGAAGGAAATATGGAACACCAACTCAAGAATGTATCACAAAGACTCAAAGCTTGAATAATTTTCTTCTATTCCTTTCAATCTTTCAATTTACACATAAAAGCTCAAAGACTTCTTTGCTGCAAATTTGATAGAGTTTTTGCTTGCTTTCCAAAAAGATAAAGATTACAATAGACCCCTCAAGTATTTATAGAAGAGGAGCCTTGAGAAAAAGGTGGGAGGATCCTAACTAACTTGAGAGATTCTCTCAACCACCAAGACTTATTCAATAACTAACTAAGACTTATTCCAACTACAATCCTAATTGAACACAACCTGTAGTTGCCTTACATGTAATTACAAAAGTGCAAGTTATGAGTTGACTTACATTTTACAAAAATACTTTTACATGTAACTTGTCGAAAGGAAAACTACAACTAAAGATTACAAAAGTGGAAAAATAATACTAAGTGTTGAAAAACACTTAAGTTGTAGCACGTGGAGATAGGAACCCTTTAAACTTCTGGATGATCATTTGTAGTTCCTCAAGATCTGGTTCATGGGTGTTCTTGGCAACAACCATGGTCTTCACGATAGTATCATGACATCGAAGGAGCGCAGAGCTGTTTTTATCCAGGATGGATTGGATTTCATGCAAAAAGACTTGGTGTTTCATCAACATTTGAATTGAAGCGGCCGAGAATTGTTCGCTCCTCCATTCATTATGGATCCTCATCTGTAAATTAGCAAGAACTTCTTCTTCTGGAATCAGCTCTCCATCCTGACTTAATATGTTGCAAGAGGTCCTTTCACAATGTGAGACAATATCTTGGAAAAATTCACCCCGGAATCTCTTTGCATCATCGATCTACTCAATGAGGGATTTAAGAACAAGGGCCTTGTTTTCCAGAAGCTCTTCAAATTCCAAGTACATGACCCTGGAAGAGATGATGGCATGCTCCTGTAAAACACTCAGCTATTGTTGGGGCATGGTACGCCAGATTATCAAACTTTCTTCAACACTTTCCAGATTCTTTTTGAAAGTATCATAAGTCTGATCCAGTTTCTCCTCAATGGTTTCCAACTTAGACATCATTTGAAAAATGTCTTTCATTACCTATGCACATAGATCATGAAGTTGATCAACCCAGGAATCCAGTGCTTGTACCTTTTGAGCAGCCCTTTCCACTCCACGAATTGATTCTTGGGAACCAGAAGAACCTATGGAGCTACTCCCTTCAGCAGCAGGTTTTGTGATTTTATGAACGACTGCCATAAGTTGTCGGTTTTCCTCTTCTAGCTTGTCTTTCTTTGCTAGAAGTTCATCACACCTTTGTACCAGTGAAGCTACAGAAAACTGAGCATCATGTTTAATGACCTCACGCGTTTGTTTGCCCAATTCTATCCTTGTAACCTTATAATCAGCAGCTGACATTTCTTCAAGTGGCTTATCTGCAATGGGTTCTACAATTTCAGCTACCTTCATCTTGTTGCTGTCAATAGTTCCTCTGGAGATAGTCTTGGCCTTCTCAGCAACCTTGGATCTGGACTGTTTTAGTTGCTAATAATCAAAGGCGTCAGGTGAGATTTATTGCTTCTTCCTTTTTGGAGTTAAAGAGCTAAGCCATGGGGGTAAAGTCATCAACTCCCCTTCAGTAGCAGCTGTAGGCAAAGGAGAAGCAGTTTCTGTTTGAATCACCGTGGTCATCCTTGGAGAAATATTTGTTTGGACAGCGACCACAGTTTGCTTAGTTACCAATGGGCATGAAGATTGCCTCATAAACTCTTCAAAATCAGAAGTGGAAGTATCAATTTCTGACAACTGGATGCAAGTAGGAATATCCTCAGGAACTTCCAACACACTCTTTTGTTGATGATCAGGAGGTGGTTCGTATGCTGAAATGGGAATAGCATTCTGAGGAGATTCATCCACAAGCAAATCAAGAGGAGAAAGAGGCGTCTCAATGGAAATTGGAGGAATGATTTCATGAGTCGAGTCTGAAACTGGATACTTAGGAGCATCATCAGATTGCTGCCCTTCTTCTGGATTATCTAGATCAACCATCTAAACATGAAAACGTGATTTTTCCTTCCCGTGAACTGTCGTCTCCTCAGGAGGAAGCACTTCTACCCGACTAACTCGCAACTTGATCCTTGTGCCTGAAGATGATGCACCTTCCTTGTTGTCAACCTGAATCTCAGACTTATGTCCAAGAGGCCCCATAGAATCATCTTCTTTTCCAATTTTGATTTTTATGAGTCTAACAGCATTACTTTTCAGCCATGCGTTGGTGTTAGCCAAGATAGGCTGAAATCTCTCAAGGATGGATATGCACTCTTTGTGTGACCATTGGATCAAAGGAAGTGGAGCTTCCTCAACCCTTCGAGAAATATATTCAGGATCAAGTACGTGCCCATCGTCAATCATCCCTTGTGGGATATCTACCAAGTTCAAATCAACAATTTGCTCAACAATGAGCCTGCAGTAATCCATCTTTAGAACCACGACCTCCGTGCGGAGATCTATCCAGATATCCTCAATGCGATGTAAGTGCACAAAGGATTTTTTTAATCTTCTCCTTCATACCCCTGTAATCAAAATCAGCTTTAGGTTTAAAACCTTTTGAGCTTAATTTCTTGCATTTCAGTTTCCATGGCCTTAGCTTTTACAGATGTGACGAGAGAATACCGGCCAATTTTTAATGGGTTTGTTGTAGAGATCCCCATTCCAACCTTATGTTTAGCAGACTGAAAAGTGTGGACAGCCATGATCTGTCTTCCCAACTCCATAAGAATGATCCTATCAGTTGGGTATCTAGGAAGCATATATGGCTAACCACTATAGCATCGAATTCTCATATAGGTGAAGGTGGGGAACTGTAGAAACAAGCATCCATACTCGCTCACCCTTTCCCATGCCTCATCTGATACCCTATTGTTCCTCAGAGTTCTGTCAAACTGACACATGAAGTAACCGAAGAATGCATCTTGGACTCTTCTGAAATGCAGTCTGCTGAGTCTCAACGACAACTGATCATAATATTCCCAAACTGGTATAAGTGAGCGATCACCCTTGGTAGAAAGACCTGGAAAGTGTCTAAGTGATGCTGCCAAGTATACCAAATATGAGTTCATGTAGAAAGTCATGGTGGAAGGGACTGCTGCAAGTTGTTCACACAAGGCATTGCTGATGACTTCTCCCCATGATATATGATGAGTCTGCCTTATGAACATGATGAACTGGTACATCTAGGGCTCAAAAACATTAGAATGTTCAAGGCCCATCATCCTGCTGAGAAGGGTTATGGTGTCTCCTATCTCCCATTTGAAATCACAGCGGTACAACTTAGCCCACCTTGAGAAGGAGGCTCGTGGCTTTTGGATCCACCTGTTGATATGTCATTTACAATCTTTTTCTCTCTTCACGTGATACTCAGCGGCACTTTCTTTGGAGATTTGCATGTAAATAGGTGCAAGAGATATTCTGAAGACCTTCTCGATTGTATCTGCATCAAGACGAATTATTGCTTCACCATCATCATTTTTCATGACTCTTGTCTCCTTGTCAAAACGATGGGCGCAAGTGAGATGTAATATCCCAGTTATTTTTTTTTTTGATTTTTAAGGCCAACAATAACATCAACAAGAATTGACCCGTTAAGGTTAGAAATCATAAACTTAAACCATGCTGGGAAAGTAACCCTTCCACTTTCTGATCACCAAGTGCCCAATGTGGGAAGGTGAGAGCATACGGTGTTGAGGGGATCATTAGCTTAAGAAACTGAAATACAATGCAATGCTTGGGTGGCAAGCCAGCCCCTTCCGCTTATCTAGCGGGAAAACAAGGAAACTTGGCGGTAAACCAGCCAAGTGAGATAAACAAAATAAGAATCACTGAACAACAATATTTCAGCGGGAGGACTGCAATTACATAATAACCTCAACTCGACCGCTTATGCAGCAAGAGGACCATTACACAAGCTATCACTCGACCACTTATGCAGTGGGAGGACTGAAAATTACAAAGTTACTGGATATTAGGCGGCAAGCCAGCCTCTTCCACTTTTTCAGTGGGATGAGAGTTACAAAATAGAACTGGTTAGTAGTACTACTACCTAACCTTACAATAATAGAGACGAGAGAAGGAGAGTAATGCAATTTATCACAATAAGAACATGAATTTTTTGCTACAACCAAACTGCAAGCTGGAATTACAAATCAGCAGCCTATGGAAATGCCAAAATGCTCATCACTCCCTCATTATACATCCGAATCAGTTCAAACCAGTCCCAAACCCACAATATATCACTCACAACAGCAACCAATCAAAACTACAACCCAAACAACCCCTTATAAATTTGGCATGCATCCCAATGCAAGAGCAGAAACCCACGCTATACCTAGGAATTTCGATTTAGCATAATAAATTCAAAACTCAATCAAACAAGCTGTAAACTCACAAAGTTTATCGCCAATGCTGGGAAGAAAGAAGGAGATGATACCCATAATCGTTCGTCGCTCTAGTAGAGAGGTATGATTGAAAAGGTACTTCAGCCACAGGCAAACCAGCAAGTCTCCAGAGTCACTCCAACACCAAAAATATATATGGAAAGCTCTGAGAATGTAAAAGCATACAATGCACAACTAGGTACTGTATTTCAAATACGAAACCGGGAAGCACTAGGGAGATGCACTCCGAAGCCTTAGGTTCTGTCGCCAAACTGGCAGCATAACATTACAATTTTTTCAAGATCTTGAAATGGGAGCCCAAGGCTCATATTTATAACTTCTCACCATCCAAATTCAAATGCAAATTCCACTCCCTTCATTTGCATTACATTTCATCTTCATGTGGACCCAAGTGTAGCGCCATATACAAGAGTCAAACCCCACGCCAAAGACATGGACCCACGTTAACCACTTTTGGCGAAATTAGAGATGCAATATGAAAATGATACTCCTACAAATATTTTCGATATCCCTTAATACACATGAATTTTGCCAAACTTAGAAAATAATGGACATTAATCCCAAATTCCATAAATCAGTAGCAATTAATCAAAATAATTTAAATATTAAACCTTAGGATAAGGAATTAATATTTAAATGCGTCACATGACTCCCGTACTGATTTAGGATAAGGAATTAATATTTAAATGCGTCACATGACTCCCGTACTGATTTTCTGACAAAACTATGATGAGATTGAGCCAGGAAGACCACTGAGCTGCTACAGGATCAGGACCCTGTCCACTGCCAGAAATAGAATTATGCCACACTGCCACTTACTAAAAATAGTAAGTCAAAACTAATGCTCCGAAAAGCATGATCATCGCGCCCAGTGACAAAGCATGGAGAGCTCAGTAGGACAGTATCGCCAAAATAGTCATCTCTTGACTTACTAAAAATAGTAAGTCCTCGCCTCATCAATGCTGGACCCTCATTCTTCATTCCACCTAGCCTACGGGTCTCAGGAATAGGCTAATGGACCACTGGAAGGTCATCAATGAGAAGGGGACATTACAGTCCGCCCTCCCCAAAATTGCTTGTCCTCAAGCAACTGCAAGGTTGGATGTAGTAAAATCTCTTCATTTTCCCATGTAGCATCCTCTGCTGGTAGATTCTTCCATTTGATCAAGTATTCCCTGATCACCCTTCTCCTCAAAGATCGTTCCCTGAATTCAAGGACAGCTTCAGGAACCAAAACCAACTCACCCTCCTCATCAAGCGGAGGTAACTCAGTTGAAGCAACAACATTATGTCCCAGAGCCTTCTTAAGGCGAGACACATGAAATACATTAAGGATCCTGCTGCTTGCTGGCAATTCCAGCTCATACGCCACTTCTCCAACCCTTTTGCTGACTCTGAAAGGCCCATAGAATCGTGGCTTCAACTTCTCAACCCCAATCTTCTTGAGAGTAGACTGTTTGTAGGGCTGGAACCTCAAATAAACCATGTCGCCCACCTCAAAGGTGCGCTCAATTCGCTGTTGATCAGCATACAACTTCTGTTGATTCTGTGCATGCTGGAGATTGTCCCTCAAAATCCTTAGAATATCCTGACTCTGCTGCATCATATCCTTTGCCTGAGGGGTTCGGCTATCACCAAATACCAAGTCCGTGAAGCTAGGAGCTTCCCATATAGTGCCATGAATGGTGACATCCGGATGGACATGTGATAGGAGGAATTGTAACAATATTCCCCTAGGTGAAGCCATCTCACCCATGTATTCTGCTGCTCCGAGACATAGTTTCTAAGATAACCTTCCAACCACTTATTCACTATCTCGGTTTGCCCATCAGTTTGAGGGTGATAACTGGTGCTTGGAGTGAGCATAGTACCACACAATTTGAAAACCTCCTGCCAAAAAGCACTTAGGAACTTGTTGTCCCTATCACTCACAATGTTCTTTGGTAAACCATGTAATCTGAACACCTCCCGGAAGAACACTTCAGCAACTTGTGCTTTTGTAAAAGAGCTGGTGATGGCGAAGAAATGAGCAAACTTTGTAAGTCTGTCCACCACCACATAGATACTATCCTTCCCTTGAGCCCGAGGCAACCCCGTGATGAAATCCATAGAGATACTCTCCCATTTTTGACCGGGAATAGGCAAGGGTTTAACAAACTAGCTGGTAGAGTGTGCTCATCTTTGTTCCTCTTGACATGTATGACACTCCTTAATGTACTTCAAAACGTCACTTTTAAGTCCCTTCCAAGAGAATCTCTCCTAGATGTGCCTGTATGTTTTGAAATAACCTTGGTGAGCAGCAAGGGGGATGCCATGGAAAGTCTTCAAAATCTTCTCTTTTAACTTAGATTCAGCTATTATGAAGATTCTTCCCTTGTACAGGATCAATCCCTCAACCAATTTGTACCTTTCATCATGAAAAGTACCTTCTATAAGGCTGGTTGCAAACTGATTTTTGGCGTAATCAGGAAGCAACAACTCTCTCCAATCAGTAGTAAGCTCGCAAAGTGAGCTTAAATGGGGTCTTTTGGATAAGGCATCTGCCACAACATTGTTTTTACCCTTAACATACTCAATATCAAAATCGTAAGCCTGCAGCTTACTCACCCATTTCTGCTGTCTCTCATTCAGATCTTTCTGATGCATGAAGTGTTTAAGACTATTGTGATCAGTCTTAACAATGAATTTACTCCCCACCAGATACTGCCTGAACTTTGCAAGGGCATGCATTATGGCAAGCATTTCCTTGTCATAAATTGAATACAGTCTCTCAGGACCTCTCAATTTCCGGCTCTCAAAGACTATAGGATGCTTATCCTGCATGAGAACTGCATCAACACCTTCTCTAGATGCATCACACTGTAGCTCAAATGGCTTGGTGAAATCAGGCAATGCTAAAACCGGGCAGGAACTCATGATCCTTTTAAACTGCTCAAATACTGTCTGTGCCTTTTCGGACCATTCAAAAGCTCCTTTCTTTGTAAGATCTGTGAGGGGGGCAGCCAAATGAGAATATCCCTTCATAAATCTCTGATAAAATCCACACAATCCCAAAAATCCCCTCAAATGTGTTATGTTTTCGGGAGTAGGCCAATCAATGATGGCTCTAATATTTTGAGGATCCACCTTCACACCACCTACACTAATAATGTGACCAAGGTAGAGCAACTCTTCAATCCCAAACTCACATTTGGACTCCTTGGCAAATAGGGATTTAGATTCCAATATGCTCAACACTTCATCCAACTGTTGTAAATGTTCTTTCCAAGACTTGCTGAATATAAGTATATCATCAAAGAATATCAAAACAAACTTCCTTAGCTGCTCTTGGAAGATTTTGTTCATGCATGACTGAAATGTAGCTGGAGCATTAGTCAAGCCAAAGGGCATGACTAGGAACTCAAAATGCCCAAAGTGGCATCTGAAAACAGTCTTCTCCACATCTGATGCTCTCATTCTAATCTGATGGTACCCCAACTTGAGGTCAATCTTGGAAAAGAACACTGCCCCATGTAGCTCGTCAATGAGCTCATCAATCCTTGGAATAGGATACCGATTCTTGATGGTTTTCTGACTCAGGGCTCTGTAATCTACACACATGCGCATGGTTCCATCCTTCTTTCTCACCAAAACAACAGCCGAGCCAAAGGGGCTTTTGCTAGGCCGTATGTAACCCATGTCAAGCAAATCCTGAATTGCTTTCTCAATCTCATCCTTCTGCTTCTTAGGATATCGGTAAGGAGTAGTCATGACTGGTTTAGCTCCTTCTTCAAGCTCAATAATGTGTTCGACACCTCTTTCAAGAGGTCTGCCAGGAGGTGGGTTTTCGAACACCTTGCTTCTCTTGGTTATCAAAGCTTGAATGTCTTCAGGATAGTTCCTGTGCTCTTTTTGTGGTTCTGAAGGCATGACCATGATCTTGCTTCTATCCTTGATCATTGCTGAAATATCTGAGGTATAGCTGCCCTTATCTACCAATGGATTGGAAGGCATTATCAAACACTCTGCTGCCCACTCCACCTGATTATGGCGGATCAGCCTTTCCATTCTTTTCAAGGATACCACTTTAAGTCCCCCATGCGACATTCCTCTCAACACTACCTTCTTCCCTTCAGACATGAATTTCAGCTTCATGGTTTGTAGGTTTAGTGTGATCTCACCAAGAGATCTCAGCCATTGAATCCCGAGGATTGCATCATCAGTCCCTCCAATGCTCACCACAAAGAAATCATCTCTGATTTCATGATTCCCCAAATTCAGAGACATGTTGGAAATCATTCGGTTACAGAATATAATGGAGCCATCTGCTACCATGACTTTGAAGCCCTCAACTTCCTCTGCCACTAGTCCCTTTTTTGCAACAATCCTCTCATCAATGAAGTTGTGTGTTGCACTTGTGTCAATGAGAGCAATGACACGATGCTCTCCAATCTTACCCCGAACTCTGAAGGATTCATTTTTGTGAATGCTCGAGCGTTGATCAACCACTCCTCTATCTTTTGACCCAAATTCAGGCCCTTCAGGAGCCTCTTCATACTCGCTGTCCTCAACTTCAGTTTGTTGTTCTGAAATTTCAGAATCTGATCCATCTACAGAATAGCACTCCATCTGATGCAAATTCCCCTTTCCATGACACTTATGTCCGGGGGCCCAAGGTTCTCTGCAAGAATAACAAAGATTCTTTCTCCGGAGCTCTTGATGGAGCCCATCATCCATACGCGGAGGAAACCTCTTGGTCTGATTCATGAACTTCTTCTTGTCCTTTCTGAAAGGGAAAGGCTTGGACTGAGTTTTACTCTTTGGGGCAGCCAACTCCATGCTTCGAGATTTTTTGATAGCTTTCGCCAGGGTGGGCGGATCAAAAGCTTTGACCCATCCTCTCAAAGGTTCTTCAAGTCCTTCTGTGAAAAGGACAACCAACTGCTTCTCTGAGATGCTACTTACCATGACTGACAGGTTTTGGAATTCAGTCACGTAAGTGTCCAATGAACCTTGCTGCCTAAGTTGTGCAAGTTCTCTAAACTTCACCTCTGGATCCCTAGTGTCGAATCTCTCAATCAACTTGTTGGTGAAATCAGCGTAGGTGGTGACTAAGTTGTGACCAACCCATGGTACCACCATTTGTGGGCCACTCCATCCAAGTGCAAGGTAGAAAACTTGATGGCATCCTCCTCCGGCATAGGTCTCAAGGACAAGTAATTGTCCAACTTCTATACCCATGCTCTAGCTGTACTCTTAGCACTTCCATCAAAGTGTGCTTAGGTCACTCTTCCAAGAGCTTGCTGAAAATCTCTTGGGGCAGCAGACTTATAGTCATTCCTCCTTCCTCTCTTCATTTTTTGATTCATAAACTGATCCAGAGTTAGGATATCTCGGATCTCACCAGGAAGAGAAACATACTCCATGTAGCTGTTTCTTATTTCATCAGCTGTGGGTATCTCTGTTTCAGCTTGTTGTACTTCTCTTGGCAGAAATACAGGTTGTAAAGGCCTTGGGGCTGAACCTCCATTGTTACTCCCGTTATTACTCCCATTTCCATTGCCTACAGGAGCGTTAGAAGTGCTGGCTTCCGGTCCATTGTTGGGCTGATTAGGGACCCCAACAACGTTCTGGTTGAGCTTGGCCAGCAGTAGAGACATCATGTCCATCATAGCATTGAATTGTCTTTCTGCCTTCTTATTGGGTGCCTCATTTGGTTCTGTAGTTGTATCTGCCATTGAATCTACTGAATCTGAAGTATCTAGATCCTTCCCTCTGTTTATCAGTACTTCTGAGAAAGTGTCCTCTTCTGGCACTATCGGAGTCTGAAACTGCTGTCTTTTCTGCTCTCTACTGTAGTATCTAACGTCTCTGTCACTCATGGAGACTTCTGAACCCACTGACTCTCACAGGCTGGTAGGAAAACCAGCTCTGATACCATTGTAATATCCAAGTTATTTTTTTATTTTATTTTTAAGGCTAACAATAACATCAACAAGAATTAACCCGTTAAGGTTAGAAATCATAAACTCAAACCATGCTAGAAAAGTAACCCTTCCATTTTCTGATCATCAAGTGCCCAATGTGGGAAGGTGAGAGCATACAGTGTTGAGGGGATCATTAGCTTAAGAAACTGAAATACAATGCAATGCTTGGGCGGCAAGCTAGCCCCTTCCGCTTATCCAACGGGAAAACAAGGAAACTTGGCGGTAAACCAACCAAGTGAGATACACAAAATAAGAATCACTCAACCGCAATATTTCAGCGGGAGGACTGCAATTACATAATAACCTCAACTCGACCGCTTATGCAGCGGGAGGACCATTACACAAGCTATCACTCAACCACTTATGCAGTGGGAGAACTGAAAATTACAAAGTTGCTGGATATTAGGCGGCAAGCCAGCCTCTTCCACTTTTTCAGTGGGATGAGAGTTACAAAATAGAACTGGTTAGTAGTACTACTACCTAACCTTACAATAATAGAGATGAGAGAAGGAGAGTAATGCAGTTTATCACAATAAGAACATGAATTTTTTGCTACAACCAAACTGCAAGCTGGAATTACAAATCAGCAGCCTCTGGAAATGCCAAAATGCTCATAACTCCCTCATTATACATCCAAATCAATTCAAACCAGTTCCAAACCCACAATATATCACTCACAACAGCAACCAGTCAAAACTACAACCCAAACAACCCCTTATAAATTTGGCACGCATCCCAATGCAAGAGTAGAAACCCACGCTATACCTAGGAATTTTGATTTAGCATAATAAATTCAAAACTCAATCAAACAAGTTGTAAACTCACAAAGTTTATCGCCAATGCTGGGAAGAAAGAAGGAGATGATACGCATAATTGTCCGTCGCTCCAGCAGAGAGGTATGATTGAAAAGGTACTTCAGCCACAGGCAAACCAGCAAGTCTCCAGAATCACTCCAACACCAAAAATGTCTATGGCAAGCTCTAAGAATGTAAAAGAATACAATGCACAACTAGGTACTGTATTTCAAGTACGAAACCGGGAAGCACTAGGGAGATGCACTCTGAAGCCTTAGGTTCTGTCGCCAAACCGGCAGCATAACATTACAATTTTTTCAAGATCCTAAAATGGGAGCCCAAGGCTCATATTTATAACTTCTCACCATCCAAATTCAAATGCAAATTCCACTTCCTTCATTTGCATTACATTTCATCTTCATGTGGACCCAAGTGTAGCGCCATATACAAGAGTCAAACCCCACGCCAAAGACATGGACCCACGTTAACCACTTTTGGCAAAATTAGAGATGCAATATGAAAATGATACTCCTCCAAATAATTTCGATATCCCTTAATACACATGAATTTTGCCAAACTTAGGAAATAATTAACATTAATCCCAAATTCCATAAATCAGTAGCAATTAATCAAAATAATTTAAATATTAAACCTTAGGATAAGGAATTAATATTTAAATGCGTCACATGACTCCCGTTCCGATTTTCTGACAAAACTAGGATGAGACTGAGCCAGGAAGACCACTAAACTGCTGCAGGATCAGGACCCTGTCCACTGCCAGAAATAGAATTATGCCACACTGCCACTTACTAAAAATAGTAAGTCAAAACTAATGCTCTGAAAAGCATGATCATCGCGCCCAGTGACAGAGCATGGAGAGCTTAGTAGGACAGTATCGCCAAAATAGCCATCTCCTGACTTACTAAAAATAGTAAGTCCTCGCCTCATCAATGTTGGACCCTCATTCTTCATTCCACCTAGCCTATGGGTCTCAGGAATAGGCTAATGGACCACTGGAAGGTCATCAATGAGAAGGGGACATTACACGAGAACAAATTCAGGTTCTAGGGCAGCCACTGGGAAAGAAGATGCATGATGGATATGGCTGTCCAACAGCCGTTGCATATTGTTATCTTGTGGATCTTCCACCCTCTTGACAAACTCTGACATATCCACGTGTCCTATTTATGTGTCTCTGATACGATCCAAAGGGGAAGAAACTTGCGAAGGTGCAACCTCGTTTTGATACTTGTCATATTTGTATTTCATATTTTTTGGAACTGGAGATGACGATAAATCTGACATTGATTGAAAACCTGGAATACTGTGATGAAGACTTAAAAGTGTTAAGGCAACATCATAATCAGCTGCAAATAACATTCTTCCTTCTTCAAATGCGAAAAAATTCGATTCTTGAACCTCACAATTTTGTGAGAGAAAGAGGGGAAATATATGGAAATGGGAAAATCTTGACTTTGACCAATTTCGGATCTTGGGGAAATTTTTGCAAGTATACAAGTTGGAAAGAATATACATGCAATCGGATTTTTAAAACCCGAATGCAAGTACACTTGTAAATTTGCAAATGGATAAATGGATGGAAAATGAGAATTTGACTTGCGGAAAATGACGAAAATGGAAAGTATGGAAATGGGAAACATGAATGAATAGAAATGGGAAAATCCAGGAATGTCATTTTCATGAAAATGGGAAGAACTTTTCAATATGTAATCCGGTTTTTAAAACCCGATTTTAAAAGGGGGGGTATTTCACATCTTTTCAACTTGGAATTTTAACCAAATATGGTTAAATTCTTTAACCGTAAGGGAAGAACAAAAATTTCGAGCCAACTTGTAATCGGGATTTAAAATCCCGAATACAAGTAAAGAGAGAAAATGGGGAAGAACAATGCAATTCAAAAATTGCATATCAAGAGGAAAAACACTCTCACAAAAACTGATTTTTGGGGGAAGAACAACAAATTTACAAAATTATAATTAGAAAGGAAAACTAAGAAAACAAGAAAATAAGGAAAAGAAAGAAAGAAAGAAAGGAAAGCATACCTTGAATAAAACTGAAAATGCTTCTCCAAAAATGCAATCAATCTTGGAATGAAGAAGAAAAACCAATAAATAGAGAGAATCCACAATGCCAAACCCTAGGCACGTTTTTGCAAAAACGCCTTATGTGGAAAAATGTGGCAGCAAATGCAATGGAAATGGCATGAAAGATGTTTGAATCTCCTTCAACCCTCAACGCCTTATCATTCCAAGCAAAAACGATTCATAAGATTGCTGATTCGTGGAATTCGAAATGGCAAAAAATGTGGTTGCTGTTATAGAGCTAAAAACTAGCAATCTTAACCTCCATGTGGCGTGAAAGGTGTTTGAAAATGCATGGAAATAGGAAGGAATCCTAAATGCCTTCCTCCAACAAATTCTCCACAAAATTTTGCTAAAAATCCTTAAAAAAGTTTTTCCTTGCAATTCAGGTTTTTTGGAACAAAGTGCAAGTTCGAAATGCATAAAATAGTGAAAATCGGGTTTTTTGGAGGATATAACAAGTTTAAAATTTCACTTTTTCAACATGTTAGGCAAAATCGGGTTTTTTTGACCAAATAGCAAGTTTAAAATGTCAAAAATGCACTTTATAAGCAAAATCGGGTTTTTGGAGACAAAGTGCAAGTTTAAAATTGTCACTTTTTCATTTTCAAGGCAAAATCGGGATTTTTTGAGAGAGATGCAAGTTTAAAATCACTTGCAAAGGGGAAATAAAATCCCCACAACAAGTTATAATTTACTTGCACACATGTAATAGGTGTTTAAAATCCCTATAACATGTAAAAACCATTAAAGTAGGGGTTTTTGGAAAGAATACAAGTTTACTTGTAACTTAACCAAAAAATCCCTATTTTAACTAAAAAAGGCCAAAAAACAATAAAAGCAATAAAGGGGAAATTTAAAACAAATTACAAGTTTTCATTTTTTTAATAAAGTGCACATGTAATAAGCTAAAAATTTCCCTACAAAGACCAAAACAATGGAAATCATTAAAACTTGCAGTTCAAGGAAAATTCGCCACCTGCAGTCAGGGAGAAAACACCCGAAATTGAAGGAAAGACATAGCAAACGAATCCAGAATGCGATGAAATTCGAAACGTAGTTCGAGGATGGACTGAGGATTAAGTCAGTCAAAGGATTAGTCGAAATTCTGCCTCGGGAAGTGTGCCATAGAGTAATTTTTTTCATTTTTTCACAATTTTTTTTATGTAATGGTTGTTAACGTATAGATAGCTTCGGTAAGATAAATGATTGAATGAGAGATAAATGAAGTCTCTCATTCAATCATTTATCATATTGATTATTAAAATGAATAAACTCAAGCATTCAATTGATAAACATTCCCTTTATATTAACTATTCATTATCATAGTATCCAAATTTGATAATCTATTCATATTCACCGATTGACAAATCGAGTTAACTCTTGCAAATAAGACTTAACGATTATCGGTTAGACTATCGTTTGATATTGAGATTAGTCTATGTTCACACCGATTATATCGGGTGTTAAGGATACACCGTTTGGCATACACCGATTATATCGGGTGTAAAAGATAATGTTAATATAACCATGCACCACCGATAATTATATCGGGTGTTAATATAACCATGCACCACCGATAATTATCGGGTGTTTTAATATGCACCGGTTGGTAAATAAAATGCCATGCACCATTATCGTGAGGGGGCACGATCAAGTGATGTCTTGATCGGCCATGTCCAAAAGACATGGCCGGTCAAGGCATCGCTTGACCGTTCCCAACCCACTATATATATACCAAATGAAATGTGTGAGAATGGACATTGAAATTTATAAATGCTCCTCCTCTCCTTCCACATAAAAGAAGACAATCAGATTTATATAATAATTCAGTAATAGAGAAAACAAAATAATAAGATAGAATATAACTTGCATATTGAATGTAAATTGAATATCATTTACATGGTATCAGAGCTATAGTTAAATCGAACCTGAGGCTGTTCAATTTTACGTAAAATTCAAATCAAGTATATATTCAACATCACAATCCTATCAATGGCTGGCGTTATCAGATTTGAAGACAGACTCGCAGGGGGTGACGACTTCTTCCCATGGAAATTCAGAATTCAAATGATTCTAAAAGATAACAAAGTTGAATCATTTGTAAAGACTGAAACTAAAGAACCTGAGACTGAACCTGACCAAGCAATTTGGAGAGAAGGAAATGATAAAGCTATCAAAATAATAGTTGATGGGGTAAGGAACAATATTATGCCCATTATAAAGAAACACGAAACAGCCTTCAACATGTCCAAAGCACTTGAAGACGCTTTTGAGATATCCAATGCCAGTAGAACCTTGGCTCTAAAAAGAGATATAAATCATATAACCATGATAAAAGGAGAATCAGTCAATGCCTACTTCATGTGAATATCTACCTTAAGGGATGAACTGGCAACCCTTGGATATGAGATCCAAAGCAAAGAATTAACCTTCATTGCTTTAGATGGGTTGCCTAGCATTTGGGAAACACCCGTCCAAGGCATCAGTGCAAGGAACAACTTTCCTAAATTCGATAGCCTAAAGGCTGACTGTCTCCAAGAGGAATCAAGGCAAAATAAGAAAGGGATCAAACAGAAGAATATAGATGAAGACCTTCAAGTTCTAAATACGAACTCAAACAAGAAAGGCAAGAAGAGGCAATTTAGGAAGAGAAAAGGTCGTCACAGCAAGAACTCCTTCAAGAAGGATCTCTCTCAAATTCAGTGTTACAGATATGACAAATTTGGGCACTATGTTGCCGAATGTCCAGAAAGAGCTAAGCAAGCCACATTTGCCAAAACAGGAAAATCGAAAAAGGAAGAGGACTCCGAGAAGTATGTACTCTATTCAGCACTTACAAATCAAGCATCAAACAAAGTGAACTCCTGGGTGATCGACAGTGGCTCATCCAGACACATCACAGGATTTAGAGAAGTACTAGACTCCATGAAAGAAGAGAATGATGAAGAGGTAACCATCGGAGATGACTCTACACACCCTGTCAAAGGAGTTGGAAACTGCACCATCAAACTAAAGTCAGGTGTATCATTACAACTTAGAGGAGTGCTATATGTTCTAGGCATTAAGAGGAATCTTGTCTCAATATCAGCACTGGAGGACAATGGATATAGAGTGACATTCATGGACAACAAAGTGTTGGCTTGGCCAAAGAACTCATCCATCAAGAAAGCTAAAACAATTGGTCAAAGACAAGGCTACTTATATGAGTTATGCATGGAGCCCAACTTAGCCCTAATTCATGAAACTACATATGCCAATGAAATTTGGCATAGAAGACTAGGCCACCTAAATTTTACAGCTTTATCATCAATGGGAGACCTTGTCACAGGTCTACCTAAGCTAAAGCAATATCATTCAGGGGCATGCACTGGATGTGCCCTAGGTAAAAATACTAAGAGTGCTTTTCAGAGTAGTACTAGGAAAACAAGTAAAATTTTAGAGTTAGTTCATTCTGATGTATGTGGACCTATGTCTGTAAATTCATTGGGGGGATTTCTATATTATGTAATATTTGTTGATGACTACTCTAGGAAAACCTGGATCTACTTTCTAAAATGTAAAGAATCAGAAGAGATCCTTAAAAGGTTTAAAGAATTCAAATCACTAACAGAGAACTACTCAGGAAACAAAATTAAAACCCTAAGAACTGATAATGGGGGGGGAATACACATCAAAACTATTTAAAGAGTTTTGTAAAAATTCAGTGATTAAGAGGGAGTTAACAATACCTTACAACCCTCAACAAAATGGGATAGTAGACAGAAAAAATAGGACAATCGTTGAAGCTGCCAAAGCTATGATTCTTGATCAGAATCTAAATATCAATCTTTGGGCAGAAGCAACTATCATTGTTGTATATATTCAAAACAGATGTCCTCACTCTCATCTTGAGAATAAGACCCCTGAGGAAGTCTTTACTAAATCAAAACCGGATATAAGCCACCTTAGAATTTTTGGATGCCCTATCTATATTCATGTACCTAAGGAGAAAAGATTAAAATTAGAGCCTTTTGGAAAAAGGGGAATCTTTGTAGGATATAGTGAAACCTCCAAAGCCTACAGGATATATATACCTGGTCAAAAGAATATTGAACTAAGTAGGGATGTGATCTTTGAAGAAAACCTAGCCTTCAAAAGAGCCCAAAGCTCTCTAGATCCTGAAGTCTATATCCCCACCCCTAGCTTAGATAGAGATCCTACTCCTCAGCTTCAGAGGGAGAATCCTGAGGAAACTATGAGTGAAACTCAGAGTCCACCTAGAGAAAACCTCAAGAAAAGACCACTATGGGTTAGCAAAACTGTAGAAGAAGCTCAGAAGTTTGTTGCTCCCTTAGGAACCTTCAGAGAAAGCAAAAGGCCTAATAAATTCACTAGCTATGTTGCCCTTATGAATGACCTCTCTAAAGCTGAACCAAACAATGTATCAGATGCACTTGAACATCAAGTATGGAAGGATGCCATGTTTGAAGAGTATCAGTCCATTATGAAAAATGATGTTTGGGAGATTGTTCCTAGGCCAACCAAGAAATCTGTGGTTTCATCTAAATGGCTATTCAAAATCAAACATGCTGCAGACGGCAGTATTGAAAAACACAAGGCCGGATTTGTAGCCAGAGGCTTCTCACAAAGGGAGGGAATAGATTATGAAGAAACCTTTGCACCTGTTGCCAGGTATACATCAGTAAGAGTTGTATTAGCCGTTGCAGCAGCAAAAGGATGGAAGGTACACCAAATGGATGTTAAGACAACTTTTCTAAATGGTGAGATCTCAGAAGAAGTCTACCTAGAGAAACTTGAAGGTTTTGAAATTCATGATGCAGAGTCTCATGTGTGTAGACTCAAGAAAGCTCTCTATGGGCTCAAACAGGCTCCTAGGGCCTGGTATGAAAGAATTGACACCTATCTCTCAGGACTAGGCTTCTCCAAAAATGATGCAGATCCTAATCTCTACTACAAAAGAAATAAAGGTGATATGCTAATATTGATTTTATATGTTGATGACTTATTAATCACAGGAAATGATCACCTTATAGATCAATGCAAGAATGATCTATCCAAAGAATTTGATATGAAGGACTTAGGACTCCTTCATTACTTCCTAGGATTGGAAGTATGGCATAATTCTGACAACATTATACTAAACCAAGGAAAGTACACCTTGGATATTTTAAAGAGATTCAAAATGCTAAATTGTAGACCCATGACCTCCCCTATGGAAACAAACTTACATAAACTTAACGAAGCAGTAGCAGAGTCACAACCCACTGATCCTACTCAATACAGACAGATGATTGGGTCCCTGATGTACCTAGTAAATACAAGACTAGATATCTATTATGCAGTTAATGCTCCGAGTCAATTTATGTGTGAACCGAAGGAGATACACCTAGTTGCAGTGAAACACATTATGAGATACCTACAAGGTACTATAAAACTTGGTCTCAAATACGAGAAGGTTGATAAGAACCTAAATAGATTTACAGATTCAAATTGGGCTGGAAGTGTGACAGACAGGAAAAACACTTCAGGGTGTTGCTTCAGTCTAGGTTCAGCCATGATATCTTGGATCAGCAGGAAACAGTCTTCGGTAGCTCAAAGCTCCACCAAGGCAAAATACATTGCAACTTCTATGGCTTCCCGAGAGGCAGTATGGCTAAGGAAGTTGCTTGTGGGGTTGTTTGGAGAACCTATGAAACCCACTGTTATACACTGTGACAACCAGAGCTGCATAAAACTTTCAGTAAACCCAGTGTTTCATGATAGATCCAAGCATATTGAGATTCCATACCACTATGTGCGAGATATGGTAGATAGGAATGCAATCCAACTAGAATATGTTTGTACACGAGATCAAACTGCAGATATTCTGACCAAACCTCTTTCCAGAGTGAAGGTTGATCACTTCAAAAAAGGTTTAGGTATGATAGAAAGGTAATTTGCTTTGTAATCTATGTTTGCATACCTATAAGATGTTTAATGTGTAAACCTCTTTGTCATGATAGGACAATTTTTGGATTCTATCCCCTGAGTTCATATCTAAGAGGTGACGATCTCTCAAGATAGTGAACACTTGTATGTGGACATTATGAGGTGACGATTTTATAATGTCCAAACCAGTTATCATGTTGGATCTCTGGTGGATCGTGGATGAAGCCATGATTGTGTTATGGTTAAACATTCATATGAAGTGTAAGTGCACTTACCATAACTTGGATAAAGGTGAGAATTGAATATTTTCTCATATGATTATCCTTAAGTATTACGTGATTAGGTAATACTGGTATCACGTGCTGAGGTGATATCCTGTCATCACAAGACTAATGTGATAGACATTTTGTATCACGTGGTTAGGTGATACTTCATATCTCATGAGTAGATGATATGATCCCCTAGAAAATTAAAATATGTAAATGAATGCTAACCATCAGTTGAATTGTGATGCTTGATACACTACTCTTATTTATCTTACCTAGCTAAGAGGGAGTGTTAACGTATAGATAGATTCGGTAAGATAAATGATTGAATGAGAGATAAATGAAGTCTCTCATTCAATCATTTATCATATCGATTATTAAATGAATAAACTCAAGCATTCAATTGATAAACATTCCCTTATATTAACTATTCATTATCATAGTATCCAAATTTGATAATCTATTCATATTCACCGATTGACAAATCGAGTTAAATCTTGCAAATAAGACTTAACGATTATCGGTTAGACTATCGTTTGATATCGAGATTAGTCTATGTTCACACCGATTATATCGGGTGTTCAGGATACACCATTTGGCATACACAGATTATATCGGGTGTAAAAGATAATGTTAATATAACCATGCACCACCGATAATTATCGGGTGTTTTAATATGCACTGGTTGGTAAATAAAATGCCATGCACCATTATCGTGAGGGGGCACGATCAAGTGATGTCTTGATTGGCCATGTCCAAAAGACATGGCCGGTCAAGGCATCGCTTGACCGTACCCAACCCACTATATATATACCAAATGAAATGTGTGAGAATGGACATTGATATTTATAAATGCTCCTCCTCTCCTGCCACATAAAAGAAGACAATCAGATTTATATAATAATTCAGTAATAGAGAAAACAAAATAATAAGATAGAATATAACTTGCATATTGAATGTAAATTGAATATCATTTACAATGGTCCTTCATTTTTGAAAACAAAAATGAGGACAACAAGTTTTTGTCCACAAAACCAACATTCCAAAGATTTTTCATCCTTGGAAAAAGAAATAAAAACTCACATTCTTTCTTGGAAAGTGAAATTGTTTGAACGAGCAAGAAGTCCTTTTGTGGACATATCTTCATTTAAAACTTTTGAAGGAAAACTATTTTTTCATTAATTTGGCATACATGTAATTAACCAGTTCTTTGGGCGATTCTAGCAACTATCGAGAGGGGTATAGTTATGAACTGCTCGCCTTATTCTAGCAAGCTGATTAATGGCAGAACTCTAGCAGGCTAATTAATTGGGGTGGGTGGGAGGACATGCCAGGGCAAGCTGCTCGCCCTACTATCTCTATCTCTGCTACTGGCTCTGCTGCTTCTGGATCTCCATATAGATAGAGGGCTGGATCATTTGCTGGATCAAAATAAACAACTGCCCATGCCATATGTTGGTTGAAAATTTTGTACACTTGGGGGAAATATACAAAATTGTGGTTTCAACCACAACACACGAGTAAAAACTCTCCTAATTAAGGGAAAGCTCCCCCTATCTAACTAAAACTGAAATAAAAATAGGATGGGACAACAGTCTTCCTTCTTTCTTCAAGAAAGACAATATCCTTTTCTCTTCACAGAAAAGGATAGCGATTGAAAATGAACAGCAGTAACTACTTTCAAGTGAAATGAGAGAAAGGAAATGAAGTTTCCTGAAAGCGCAAAGACTTCCGTCACTTCCTTCGGGACGAGACAACAATATCAAGCTCAAAGACTTGACTATTGGAAGTCCTATCTACCCTTTGCTATACTAAATTTTACAACGAATAAAAGATAACAGCTCAAAGACTGAAATAATCTATTCTTTAAACACAAAGACAAGAACTAATGCAAGCTCAAAGACTTGCTGCTATTTCTTATCAAACAGTAACTTTTCCTCAAGAATAGACGCAAGCTCAAAGACTTGCTGCTCCTTCTAGAGATTTTCCTATTTTAATTAATCTTCTCTACTTGCAGCTCAAAGACTTCAAATCAGATTGGACTAAGCTCCTTTAGAAATACTTTGCATAGAAGAAATAAAAAGATTCAAACTCAAACATGTAGCTCAAAGACTCAAAACTTGAG
Source organism: Cryptomeria japonica (assembly GCF_030272615.1). NCBI lineage: Eukaryota > Viridiplantae > Streptophyta > Pinopsida > Cupressales > Cupressaceae > Cryptomeria > Cryptomeria japonica. Next base: position 102,089,296 of record NC_081409.1, on the reverse strand, counting down.
TAATCCTTCTTTATTATTCTTCAAAACCTTCAATTCACATACATAAGCTCAAAGACTTCTTGCTGTAAATTAGGCAGAGTTTTTGCTTGCTTTCCCAAAAAAGATATATTTACAATGGACCTCTCAAGTATTTATAGAAGAGGAGCCTTGAGAAAAAGGTGGGAGGATCCCAACTAACTTGAGAGATTCTCTCAACCACCAAGACTCATTCAATAAATAACTGAGACTTCATTATCTAACTAAGAGTTACTCTAACTAACTAAGACTTATTCCAACTACAGTCTTAATCGGACACAACTTGTAGTTGCCTTACATGTAATTACAAAAGTGCAAGTAATGTGTAACTTGCATTTTACAAAAATTACTTTTACATGTAACTTGTCAAAACAAAATTACAACTAAAGATTACAAAAGAGGGAAAATTCAACTAACGGTTGAAAAACACTTAAGTTGCATTTTGTGAAGACACGAATCTTTGAAATTTCCGGATGCTCGCTTGTAGTTCCTCGGGATTCGGTTCATGGGTGTTCTTGGCAACAACCATAGTCTTTACAATAGTGTTGTGACAGCGGAAGAGCGCAGAATTGTCTTTATCCAGGATAGACTGGATCTCATGCAAAAAGGCTTGGTGTTTCATCAATGCTTGAATTGAAGCTGCCGAGAATTGTTCACTCCTCCATTCATTATGAATCCTCATCTGTAAATCAGCAAGAACCTCTTCTTCTAGAATCAGCTCTCCATCTTGACTTACTATATTGCAAGAGGCCTTTTCACAATGTGAGACAATACCTCGATAGACTTCATTCCGGAATCTCCTTGCATCACTGATCTCCTCAATGAGGGATTTAAGAACAAGGGTCTTGTTTTCCATGAGTTCTTCAAATTCCAAGTACATGACCTTGGAAGAGATGATGGCATGCTCCTGCAAAATACTCAGCTATTGTTGGGGCATGGTACGCCAGATTGCCAGACTTTTCTCAACACTTTCCAGATTCTTTTTGAAAGTGTTAAGTCTGATCCAGTTTCTCCTCAATGGTTTCCAACTTAGATATTATTTGAAAAATGTCTTTTACCACTTGTACACATTGATCATGAAGCTGATCAACCCAGGAATCCAGTGCTTGTACTTTCTGAGCAGCCCTTTCCACTCCACGAATTGATTCTTGGGAACCAGAAGAACCTATGGAGTTACTCCCTTCAGTAGCAGGTTTTGTGATTTTATGAATGGCTGCCATGAGCTGTCGGTTTTCTTCTTCTAGCTTGTCTTTCTTTGCAAGAAGATCGTCACACCTTTGCACTAGTGAAGCAACAGAAAACTGAGCATCATGTTTAATGACCTTATGTGTTTGCTTGCCCAATTCTACCCTTGTAACCTTATAATCAGCAGCTAACATTTCATCAATTGGTTTATCTGCAATAGGCTCCACAATTTCAGCTACTTTCATCTTGTTGCTATCAACAGTTACCCTAGAGATAGTCTTTGCCTTCTTAGCAACTTTGGATCTAGACTGTTTGAGTTGCTGGTAGTCAAATGCATCAGGTGAGATCTCTTGCTTCTTCCTTTTCGGGGTGAAAGAACTAAGCCATGGAGGCAAAGTCATCAACTCACTTCCAGTAGTAGCTGTAGGCAAAGGAGAAGCAGTTTCTGTTTGAATTACCGCGGTCACCCTGGGAGGAATATCTGTTTGAATGGCGACCACGGTTTGCTCAGTTACCAATGGACATGAAGATTGCCTCGTGAATTCTTCAAAAGCAGAAGTGGAAGTATCAATTTCTGATAACTGAATGCAAGTGGGATTATCTTTAGGAACTTTTAACACACTTTCTCGTTGTTGATCAGGAGAAGGCTCGTATGCTGAAATGGGAACTGCATCCTGAGGAGACTCATCTACGAGCAAATCAGGAGGAGAAAGAGGCGTCTCAATGGAAATTGGAGGAATGACCTCGTGAGGCGAGTCTAAAACTGGAGACTTAGGCGCATCGTCAGATTGCTACCCCTCTTCTGGATTATCCAGATCGATCACCCGAACATGGAACCATGATTTCTCCTTCCCACGAATAGTCCTCGCCTCAGGAGGAAGCACCACTGCACGACTGACTCGTAACTTGATCCTTGTGCTCGAAGATGAAGCACCCTCCTTGTTATCAATCTAAATCTCTGACTTCCGTCCAAGAGGCCCCGTAGAATCATCTTCTTTACCAACCTTGATTTTGATAAGTCTAACAGCATTACTTTTCAGCCATGCGTTAGTGTTGGCCAAGATAGGCTGAAATCTGTCAAGGATGGAGACGCACTCTTGTGTGACCATTGGATCAAAGGAAGTGGAGCTTCCTCAACCCTCCGTGAAGTGTATTCAGGATCAAGTATATGCCTGTCATCGATCATCCCTTGTGGGATATCCGCCAAGTTCAAGTCAACAATTTGCTCAACAGTGAGCCTGCAGTAATCCATCTTTAGAACTTCGGCTTCCGTGCGGAGATCTACCCAGATGTCTTCAATGCGATGAACATGCACAAAGGATTTCTTGATCTTCTCCTTCATACCTCTATAATCAAAATCAGCTCTAGGTTTGAACCTCTTAAGCTTGATTTCCTGCAATTCAACCTCCATGGCCTTAGCCTTCACAGATGTGACAAGGGAGTATCAACCAATTTTCAATGGGTTTGTGCTAGAGATCCCCATTCCAACCTTGTGTCTAGCAGACTGAAAAGTATGAACAGCCATGATCTATCTTCCCAACTCCATAAGAATTATCTTACCGGTTGGGTATCTTGGAAGCATGTATGGCTGACCATCATAGCATCCAATCCTCATATAGGTGAAGGTGGGAAATTGCAGGAACAAACACCCATACTCAGACACCTTGACCCATGCCTCATCTGATACTCTTTTGTTTCTGAGATCCACATCAAATTGACACATGAAATATCCGAAGAATGCATCTTGGACTCTTCTGTAATGCAGTCTGCTAGGTTTCAATGGCAACTGGTCATGATATTCCCAAACTGGTATAAGCGAGCGATCACCCTTGGTAGAAAGACCTGGAAAGTGTCTAAGTGATGCTGCTAAATATACCAAATAAGAATTCATGAAGAAGGTCATAGTAGTAGGAACTGCTGCAAGTTGTTCGCACAAAGCATCGCTGATGATTTCACCCCATAAATGTGATGCGACTGCCGTATGAACATAATGAATTGATACATCCATGGCTCAAAGACATTAGAGTGCTCAAGGCCCATCATCCTGCTGAGAAGAGTGATGGTGTCTCCTATCTCCCACTTGAAATCACAACGGTACAACTTTGCCCATCTTGAGAAGGAAGGCCATGGCTCTTGGATCCACCTATTGATGTGTCGCTTGCAATCTTTTTCCCTTTTCACATAATACTCTGCTGCACTTTCTTTGGTGATTTCCATATAAACAGGTGCAGGAGGTATTTTGAAGACCTTCTCGATTGTATCCGCATCAAGACGAATTATAGCTTCACCATCATCATTTTTAATGACTCTTGACTCTTTGTCAAAATGATGGGCGCATGCAAGAACGAACTCAGGTTCTAGGGCAGCCACTGGGAAGGAAGATGCATGATGGATATGGCTGTCCAACAGTCGCTGCAAGTTGTTATCCTGCGGATCTTCTACCCTGTTGATGAATTCTGCCATATCAACGTGCCTTATTTCCGTGTCCCTGATGCGATCCAAAGGAGAAGAAACCTGGGAAGGTGCAACCTCATTCTGGTATTTGTCATATTTGTATTTCATTTTCTTTGGAGTTGGCGATGCCGGCAAATCTGACATTGATTGTGAACCTGGAATGCTCTCTTAAAAATGCAAAATGCTTCTCCAATAATGCAACAATTCTTGAAATGAAGAAGCAAAACCGGTGAAAAGGAGCAATCCGGAATGTCAAACCCTTATCACATTTTTTGTAAAAATGCCCCAAACTGATAAATATAGCAGCAATCTCAAACTTGGAGGACCAAAATGCCAATGAGAGTGTGCATCCAAGTTTATTAGAGCAAAATGCCTAAGGTAGAAGAAGAAGCAATGATGCCAAATGTTTTAAAACATTGCCAAAGGTTGAAAACCGTTGCCAAAGGGAATCACGTGGCCACCATTATAAACTCCAACGGCATCATTAAATGGTGCGAAAATCCTCTCACCCTCCACGCCTAGGTAGAAAGAGGCAAAACGCTTAAGGAGACTGTAGATTTATGGAGTAAAAAACGCCCAAAATGTGGATTAAAAGAACCACGTTTTTGCTGATTTAGCTCCAAAAACCAGTCAATATAACCTCCATTTGGCATGAAAGATGTTCATGATTGCATGAAAATAGGGTAGAAGCAAAAACGCCTTTCCTCCCTAGAAAATCTCCACAAAAAATTGCTTTGAAATCTTCAACAAATTGATTTTTCATGCAAATCGGGTTTTGGGAGACACATGACAAGTTTGAATTGCCCAAAATGAAGCAAATCGGGTTTTAGAGAGAAAATAACAAGTTTTATTTTCACTTTTTTCATTTACATGCCAAAATCGGGTTTTTTAAGACAAATGGCAAGTTTTATTTTTCACTTTTTCACTTATCAAGCCAAAATCGGGTTTTTTTGGACAAATGACAAGTTTAAAATTGTCAAAAATGCATTTGCAAGGCAAAATCAGGTTTTTTTTGGAGCAAACTGCAAGTTTAAAATACTTGTAAAAAGGGAAATAAAATCCCTACAACAAGTTAGAAACACTGCACATATGTAATGGGGATTTAAAATCCCTATTACATACAAAAACCATTAAAGTAGGGGTTTTTTTGACCAAACTGCAAGTTTACTTGCAGTTGAGCCAAAAAAATCCCTATTTTAACTAAAAATGACCAAAAAACAATAAAAAGATAAAAACATCAAAGGGGAAACTTAAAATAAATTACAAGTGACATATTTAAAATAAAAGTGCACATGTAATTGATCAAAAAATTCCCCTACAAAGACCATAACAATGAATATCATTAAAACTTGCAGTTTGAAGAAAATCCTCCACCTGTAGTCTGGGTTTTAAAACCCGAAATTGAAGGAAAGGCATAGCAAACGAACCCAGAATTGGACGAAATTCGAAAACGTAGTTCGAGAATGGACTGAGGATTAAGCCAGTCCAAGGATTAGTCAAAATTCTGCCTCGGGAAGCGTTCCATAGAGTAAATTTTTTCATTTTTTCATAAAATTTTTCATTTTTTCATAAAAATTTCACCGTAGTGGTCCTTCATTTTTGGAAACAAAAATGAGGACAACACCATAGAATAGGAGGGGCTGGTTTTTCAACAGATGCTTCCACAATCGAGAGCCAACTGTATTTTATTGGGGGCCCCCCAACAACTAATCTACTGAAGCAGGGGGGGGCACCCTGCAGGGTGGGTGGTATAGGCCATCATTGATGGAAACCTGGGCCCTTTGAATGCACTTCACCCTAAGGCCTTATCCCACCAATGTTTCGTTGACGAGGTTGGGTGGGGTTATTTAACTTTTCTTTCGAAGTTATGATTTCACTCACTTTTAGGACCTTGGGCATATCGACATTTTGCAAGTCAATTTCAACAACCTTTTTCAATAATTAAATACAAGTCATCTTTTAAAAATGTGAAGTTGTTTTTTGACAAAAAAATTAATTATTTAAGTACTTCCACATTTTCCAAAAAAAGGGGGATGTAACATCATTAGCATTGCAACAAGCAAAATTCAATCTCCATTTGTCTAGTAGATATTAACATTGTTTGAATGTATAATTTAAAGAAACACACTTATGGATAGAAATGGAATGAACTAAAGGAAAATATTGGAAAATAATTGTATAATAAAATATATAATGCTCTTTTATGAGTTACGATAGAAACTAATACCCATTCAACAAGATTAAATTCTTCTAAGCGATCATGATCGATGGCCTTTTGTCCAGTAATGAGTTCAAGTAAAACTACTCCATAGCTATATACATCACTAGATGGAGCCAAGTGACGCCGCAAAAAATACTGTGGGTCCACATACCTGTCAGAAAGCTCAAGGCAGAAAATAAGTCATTTAACATGCAGTCAGGAACCAAAAGGTGCAAATGAATACAGCTATTTTTTTGACAGTAGAATATTCATTCATCGCTAATAAGCAAGATTACAAATGCCATTTAGTGCCAAAATAGAATCATTTTCCCTTAATTCAAAGCTATTTGCAACTGTCATCATTTCAGCTATTAAAAGTCCTAGAACACCGTTCCTTAACTTTAACAAGAAAAGAGACAATTGATTTGATTGATTCTTATTTCTTCAAGGTTACTGGAATATAATTGGGATCTAGCTTTCGGATCAAATGCCTAGTTAACTAGATAGACTTACAGAAAAGCATGCAGGAGTAAGACCCTGCCTCACTTGTGTCCTACAAATGACTCTTCAAAAAACTGTTAAAAATCAAATTACAATAAAGAAATTACTGAAAACTCTAGCCAGAGTTTCATGCATAAATTCACAATTGTCTAAAAAAATGTCTCCAATTCACATAAACCTATGTTTCAATTTCCATTTCAATATGACAGTTGTGCAAGTATCCTAGCTAGAATTTGATACTAGTAGGTCATTAAAAAGTTATTCTAGTGTCGTATATTTGGCTTTTGTTTATATCATTAATCCTTTTTCAGTTTGAAAGTGAACAATATTCTACTATATTATCAAAACGTTTGGTTGTATAACTATTCTTCCTTCTAAACTATTCAAAACACAAGGACTAATACACATGGCATGAACATCATCTTATGGACAACTTTATCAAATACTGAATGATGGGCCAGCAAACAAGTTTTAACGTTCAAAGGAATTTCATTTTGAGGATGTATGGACACCAAGGTGACATGGCTAGACAAGTGTCATTATGCATGAGTTGCAATGCATGATTTTTCCACTTGAACAACCTTGGAGTATTTTATTTTCATGAAATTGCACCTATCATACAAGTAGCTTATAGTTCTTCAATTCAACTAGCATTCTCAAACAGAATTCCTTCCTCTTGTTCATATAAATTTGCTGAATGAAGGCCATTCAATTCTCTGCTACTTACAATCTTAGTGATCTTCAGTTCATATTTTAAATCAAAATCATGCCTTGGAAAAGGACATATTTGATAAATAAGGAACAAACAAAAAAAGTTAGTACCCCATAGTGCCTGCTGGTGCAGTTGAAATGTGAGTGTTGATTATATCTGGTGTGGTCCTGGAGATACCAAAGTCTGATAATTTAGCACTGAAGTGTTCGTCCAGCAAAATATTGCTTGGTTTGACATCTCGATGTATGATAGGAGGGTCCTGCATGTTGAAACATAACAAATAATATTAACTCATAGATATTCCTACAAGGTCCCTGGCATTTTATATGAAAAGCCATTGTCACTGAAGTAGCAATTATGTTAAAGCAGATTTACTAAAAAACAAGTTTTGTACTTACAATCAAATTTCTGTGCTGCAAACCCTATTGCACTAAATAGGAACCCATACAACTGAGCTCTATCCATAAAAGAAAATAATTACCATGCTTTTAGATTACTTGTGCATATGGAGAATGATATTTTTATTTACACTACTGTTAGATTCAAAATTAGCAGATATGGATTTTTTTATAGTACATTATATTTCTGCAATAGCAGCATCCTCATCTTCAATGTTGTAGCCATCTGTGTTTAAGCCTTGTAATGCTGGGTTTGGTGTATGGTCTTAATTTCAATGATACATAAAAGGAAAACCTTGGTTAAGAGGAAACTTTATAGCTCGTACAAGCTTTTGTTGATTGTTGGAGAGTTTTGTAGATCATATTCAAGCCATATTACAACGTACTTGGTTGTACTTGACTGTTGCATAGTGGAGTTGAGGAGTATTTGCTGCTCAAACTGGATTTTTCCCCCGATTTAGGGTTTCTCCAAGTGAAATATCATATTTCGGTCATTGTCACTTGTTTTATTACTATAGTTTCCATGTATCCATCCTTGTTTGGTGATGTATGATTGCAAATATATGACTGTTCCAGTTTTAGGACTGAAAATTCAACTGGTTATTTGTTGGAGGCACTTTTGAATAGTCACCCAATGTATATCTGTATTTGTTAAGTTGTTTGGGATTATCCCACTCAATTTATGGATCAATCATAAACCTTGAATGTTACACTAAAATAGAGTACTTTGATATCTCCACTTGACCACCTCAGCACCAGCCATTTTCTGAAAGAAATCATTGAACTCATCATTAGTGAATATTCAAGTAAAGAAAATTCTACATGATCTACCTCTATTGCAATAAAGACTACTTTTTCCTTTTTTTCTTCTTGTTGCGTTTACTTCCTCTCCAGTCACTATTATTTTCTAGGGAATTGATAAATCTTACCATAGTTGAACTACTTGCCAAAAGCAAAAACTCACCTAGGCTTGGAAAGAAAACTTGGCAACTTAGAAATTGGCTTAAAATTTTTAGAAATGCAATTTTTTTGCAAAATTCAGTGAGGAGATGCATCCAATGAGTCAATAAAATAGAACACAAAAGACCAGCGGGAAAAGTCAATAAATTTATTTCTGATTGGGAATAGGTAGGGGCTGCAACAAACCAGTTGGAAAAGTGTGCTCATTCTTGTTTTGTTGGTAGATCGGACACTCTATAATGTAGTGAAGGACCTCATCCTTGAGTCCCTCCAAGAAAATCTTTCTCGGATCTGCCGATGTCTTGAAATACCCTTGATGACCAGCCAAGGGGATGTCATGAAATGATTGAAGAATCTTCTTTTTGAACTTGGAATTAGGTACTAGGTGTGAGGCCCTACCCCGACTCATCCTAGCATTTCAGTGATTTTCATGTTGAGACTATTATGGATGCTTTATTTTTATGCATTATGGATTTAGAATTTGTATGATTCCATGATTTGGATAACATTGATGTATATTGATGCTTCATTTCTATGCATTATAGGTATAAAACTCTATATGATTCTAGAATAGGATAACTTTGAGATGATGTATGCCATTATTGGATTTGCAGGACTTTACTATGATGATAGAAATATGATGCATGTCTTATGTATGGATCAAAATTATGAGGATTATGATAATTATTTATGTGGATTTATTTGGATATAAGATATATTGATTTTGTTTAATGTCAATCGTATGCAGAGTGTTTGATGTATATTCTTATTCATGTGTTTAATTTTATATGAGGTTATTTGGAATTACTAATGTGTAATTGAGTTGCGCAGGAAAATTATCCATGTGACCATGGAAATACTATGGAGAACCAAACCTAGACTTATGTACGTTCGTAAAACCAGGGGTTGTCTATTTGGAGAGACAACACCCCGTATGTATCGTATTTTATTTGTGAAAGTAAATGTTGTGTGTGTGTTAAATTGAATTTGTTAATTTGTGTAAATCCAACAAGAGACAAATTCCATGTGTAATTTTGTAATGTATTTTATTGTGTCACTTGACACATGTGCTGATTTGTGTCTTGATTTTTGACTTGTCTCTTGGAGGGAGTTGGTTCAACCATAGCCCTTTTCAAACATTTGAATGTGGTCCCAAATTTTCCTTGGGTAGAGAGTCTTTGGAGTGGTCAACTCAGGTTTGACCCGAAAGTTAACTTCAGATGGGTTTCTAAGGGGTCAAATGGACTCCTAGGGGTAGTTTAAAGGTTTTTCCTAAAGTCCATAAAGTATACCTATGGGTTAGGAGTATTTTTAGGCATGTGACTACTCCCATGTGATTGTTTAGTCACCTCAAAAAGTGGGTTTCCTAAAGTGAGCGAAAATTCAATTTAGAAGGTTCCATCTAGGTTAGATAACCTTCCTTATTGATGTGAGATTTTTTTTCCCCACTCTCTCTTACTTTTTCCTTTTTCAGTTTTAGTAACCTGTGAGAACTCTCACTGAGGCCTTCTTAGGCAAGGATTAGGGACTTAGTGGGTAATCACCCACTCTCCATTTTTGGGAGATCTTGCAGTTTTGAAAAGAATAGTTTTGGGATAGAAATTTGGCTAAGTGTATAGAAGAAAAGATTATGGAATTGGGCTGCTCATCCTCAAACTAGTTCTAGCAAACCTTTGGACAAATTGAAGGTTGGTTCATCTTCTCCCTTTCACGTTGCATGTTTATGTTGGAAAGATTGTTTGTATGTAAAAGTTGTTTTCTTGTATTTTCCTTTGTGAAAATTATTATGCGACTTATCTGTTATTTCTTTTATGCATTTTCTTGTGATTTGGGAGTAACCAAGGCCTTCTACTCTTGGGAGAGTAGGATGGTCTTGTGGGTGGAAGGAGTTTGACAGCCTTCGAGTGAGAGGCTCTCATTATGAGAGTGATCTCAAGGGTTGTATATGTGACCCTTGCTGCATAGCCTTGTTTATGCATTTGGGGGTCATAAGGAGAGAAAGTATGGCATGAATGCCTTGGGGGGCATAAGGATGTGGGGTTAATGAACTTATGATATATCTTTGTTTGCCATGAGATGGCTTTGTGATCTACCATTCTTGCAGTCTGTAATGTCCCCTTTTCAGGCATGATGTTTCAGTTGATCGATGGCCTATTTCGGAGACCCGTAGGCTACTCAATGGGTGAAATTAGGGTTTCCAGTTTTGGAGGTTGTTGCTCGTGAATTAGAGTTTGGATCGCAGATTCTTTCTAGGTTTTCAGAGGGCTTCGCAGTGGTATGTCCGGCTTTGCGTTCTGAGCACTTTTTGGAATTTACTATTTTTAGTAAATTCTATTTTTGGCAGTGGTCCTGATTATTTTGGCACAGTTGGTTCTCTTCTTTAGTTGGTTCAGTTGGCTTCGTCACTTTTGGCCTTGGGATGTTTTTGGAGAGATAAGTTCATTTCATTTAAATAATGTTATGTTTTAATGTTATATTTTAAAGTTGACCCCTTGGCCTAGCTTCATCACTTCAAGTTGTTTTAAAAGGTGGTCTTCAAGGGTGGATGCATCATGGAAGGGATTTAATATTTCCTAAGGTCTAAAATCTTGCTTATGAAAAGGGGTGCCAACTTTATGAAGAGAAGTGAATTAAAATAAAGGTTAATTAAAGCTTTTAAAAGTGGCGCCATCTCTTGGAGGAAAATTCAAATGTGAAATTAGGGCACACTTTCTAGAAGCCTCTTGAGATTCCTTGTTAAGCTTATAAGTGGAGGCCTCTTCCCTTCATTTGGGCATCTTATGTCTATTATAATGTTACTCTGTCGAAATGGTATTGGGGTTGCTTCGAGGAATGAATGCCTCCTAGCCTTGGCATTGCTTCTTGCTTGAAAGATAGCAACTAGTGGTGATTTAGTGTAGTTGTGAGAGTTTGTAGTGAGGATTGCATTGTAGCTTGAGTTATGCTGGAAGTTCAGTTATTTGCATTTCATTTCATTTTCGGGAGTCGCGGTTAATAGGGCAGATTTGTAGTTTCACTCATATATTTTAAAACAAAAACATATTCATTCTGGGTATTGCATATTTCCTCTTGTTTTGGCTGGGCGCTCCTTTGTGCAAATTTGCAGATTCTAATATGAAGTGTTTTATTTTATAGAGAATAATCGCCATTCTTGCCTGGCATCATTGCTGGGAATTGCCTTGGGGTTCGTGTTAAATAATCTGTTGGGTTAATGTTTGATTTCTTGGTATTGGTTTGGTCGCCTCCTTCATAGGAAGCCATTGCTTTTGGTTTTGGGTCATTTAGACTCGTATTGAGAGAGTAATGAGCATTTTAGTGATTCCATGGTGTTGCTGATTAAGCATTTCAAGTGCAGGTCTGTCATAAATCAGAATATTAAGATTGATCCTTGAGAAGAATTTCTTGGACTTATCATTTTTGTTAAGCTCGGGAGAGTCTTCTATATTGTTGCAGCATTGTATAGTCTTAATCTTATGATCTTGGCAAGCATTCACTATCAAATTGTAAGCTGAACAGTAGTACTGGCAGCATTTCTTCTCATTTTCATTTCACGCTTTTTATTTACATTTAATTCCATTTCTAAGTTCTTAGCATCTCCGCCATATGGTAGCTCCATTCCCACCTTGGGTTTGAAAGCACATGCTTGGTGTCGAGTTTTCCTTTCAACAGTTGTAATTGTAAAGATCTTCTGACCATATGTTAGTCCATCTTGGGCACATTCTTGGTTAGAGTTGCTTTCAGCATGCACTAAGATCCTTTGACCATATGTTAGTCCATTTTGGGCACATTCTTGGTTAGAGTCACTTTCAGAATGCTTTAAGACCCTCTGACCATATGCTCATGCCTTGCCCAATCCGGGATCCTGGTGTACATTCTTGGTTAGAGTTGTATTCCGCATCGTTTTGGTTTAAGTGCTAACCCTAATGGATGTGTGTTGCATTACTTTTTGTAATTGAAAAATTGAAAAAATTGGTCTAGGATATTTCACAGTCTCCTCAGGGTATTTGGTCCACTTCCACCCTTGTAAAAACATCACATTTTGTGATGAAGTGTAGCCTTGGTTGGGAAAGTGTTGTCTGTTTTTCCCTTGCTTGTTGTGTTTGCTTGAGTGAATCTGTCTAGGGCTTGGTTCTCCAAGCTCAGGGGTGGCTTCTAGAAAGCCTAGGCTGGGAGGTGAGCTCTCCATGGTCATAGCCTTATGATTTATATGTAGGTTGCTTGGAAAGAAAAGAAAAAGACAAGCTAGGAGCTGCTGGTTTTACTTGATTTGCAGAAAAAGATTAAGGAATGGGATATTATATTTTAGTTGCAGCAATGTAAAAGAAAAGCTATATGTTGTATTTATTTTGAAAAAGAAATGTATCCATTTTATTTAAAGTCCTCATTTAATAGAGATGAGAGACTAGTTGGGTATCGCACCCATTTGTAATGTTGACTATATTGTATTCTAAATATGCTTTAAAGAAATGCATTATTTTATTAAGCTATTATTGCAAAAATGAAATGTTTATGTTTGGATTAAGCTCCTATATTTATTGAAATATTATATGTTGTATTCATGTTATTCTTTGGAAAATAAAAGTTCATTTTATCTCTTTATGCATATTGAAATAATGGAAATGAGAGAAGTAATAAGCTTGCATGTTAGTAAGAGAAAAGTAAGTATTTTATTTCCAAATACAAATTATGGTTAAATAGGTTTAACATGTCTATCTCTAAGGTTATTTTAAATGAATTCTAGGCTAATGAAGTGCTGTTAAAAATTATTAAATTCTGTCACTTTCCTTATTGCAGAAAACAAATCTAGACTTAATAGACTTTCTCTAAAGTTAGCAACTAGATTTGTCAAAAGAAAAAGAAATACCCTATTTAAAACTGCTAGTTTTGAAACCCTGCTTTATGTGATTTTAGCAAAAAGAAATATAAATAGATTGTTTAAAGTAAATAAAAGAAAAATTGCCCCTATTTCCATGCTGTCAGTATTTTAATAATTTTTGGCATGATTTAAAAAGTTAAGAAAATTAAAATATCTACTTAGATAAACCTGCGCTAAATCTATCCGTTAAATTACATATATATATATAAATATATACACATGTAAATATATATATATATACACATGTAAATATATATATATATATATATATTTATGTTGAAAAAAAAAAGAGATTTAAATTATTTCTTAAAAAAAAAAAATAATAAACAAAAATGGGGAGCCTCGGCCCCTGCAGAACCCCCACAGGGCGGCCCCCCCCCCCGCGCTGTGGGCGGCGACCCCCAGCAGCAGCCGCAGCCGCACTGTGGGCCGCAACCCACAGACAGGGTGGCTTCGGCCCCCCCTGTGGGCGACACCCCACAGCAGTGACGGCAGCCGTGCTGCGGGCCGCGTCCCACAGCGACGGCCAAGGCCGCCTCTGTGGGCTGTGACCCGCAGGCACAACTGCGGCCGTCCCTGCGGGGAGCCCCCATGGCTTTCCCCACCGCCGCACCAACATTGAAACCCCTACGGCCGCCCTCTATCGGCCTCTGCTTGCTCTCCCTTAGCCCTGCAAAAAAATTGAATAACATAGTTAAGCCCTAGCCCGAAAATTGGGTTAGGGCAAGACAATAAGGTGGGAAGAAAATAGGCTAGAGGGTAGGGGTATTTTATAATATTTAGTTAGGTTACATGGGGTATTTTTATAATAATGTTTGTTTAGAAAATAAATATCCTCATATATAAATATATATGTGTTTAATGAAAATATATATATATATAGTTAAAAATATATATGTATAAATCTAACTTGAGTTTAATTATTTTATTTAAACATTCATATTTTATATATGATTAGATAAACATTTGAATATGATGTTTAAATTTTAATTCTTTAAAGCTTTATCTTTTAGGACTTTATAACGATTTTTTTTTTGTAAGTTATTTGGCTATAGGGGGATTATTGTAGTCCACCTAAATTTAGGCTTGTCGAGATTAAACTTTATAGGGCAATTTTCATTATGGGTTTATTTAGCCCTTTAGTCAAATTTTAGACACATTATAATTATCATTAAATTAAATCATGGGATTAAAAATCCAGGTGCTAGAGTTAATATAATTAATTCCTACAGGCTACAACGATTAAAATATTAATTGAGGTTAATAATATCTCTTGTCAATTAATTTAGAGATTTTTGCTTAAATTTATTTATTTATTAATTGTTGAGATAATAATACCTTCTTTGGAAAATTAATATTCCGCTTTTAATTTAGAATATTTTCGCCTAATTGATTTAGCTGTTAGATTAACTCAAACATAGTTAAGACTAAACTTGTTATTGCAGTTCATTTTAGTAAATTTAGTTTTATTAGGATATGTTTTAAAAAAAAAAGTTTGTTGTTCCATTTGTGCCCAAAAGTTTGGGCATGACACTAGGAAGATTCTACCTTTATAGTGTATCAAATCATCAACCATTTGATATTTTTCATCATGCAAAGTGCCCTCCACTAAACTGGTAGCAAACTGATTTTTAGCATACTCTGCAATAATCTGTTGTTTCCAATCAACAGTGATCTCAACCAATGTGTTCAAATGTGGCCTTCTAGACAAAGCATCAACCACAATGTTCTTCTTCTCCTTGACATACTCAATATCAAAATTGTAAGCTTGGAGCTTACTCACCCATTTTTGTTGTCTCGTTCAAATCCTTCTGATGCATGAGGTGCCTAAGACTATTGTGATCAGTCTTCACCACAAACTTACTCCCAACTAGATATTGTCAGAACTTGGCCAAGGCGTGCATGATTGCAAGCATCTCTTTATCATAAATTGAATATGTTTTTTCAGCTATCAACATTCTACTTTCAAAAACAATTGGATGCTTGTCTGGCATTAACACAGCTCCAACTCCTTCTCCTAAAGCATCACACTGCAACTCAAAGGGTTGGGAGAAATCTGGGGTTGCCAACATAGGACATGAACTCATGAGCTGTTTGAACTTATCAAAAACCATTTGTGCTCTCTCTGACCATGCAAATGCCCCCTTTTTGGTAAGATCGGTGAGAGGGGCAGCCATTTGGGAATAACCTTTCACAAATCTTTTGTAAAAACCAGGCTTGCAAAACTCGGCGAGCCATTAAAAAACTCGCGAGTAATCGCGATCCATAATGGCGCGCGAGTTAATCGCGGAAATACTCGGCGCGATTTTTTCATATAGTCGCCGCGATTTTTTTGACAAATACTCGCCGTTAATCGCCAAAACCTGCCCGAAAACGCGGCACAAAACGCGAGAAAAATGCGACTTAAGTCGCAGGCAAAAAAAAAACCTAAGTCTTTATTCCATTTCGCGCGACTTTGGAAGGCAAAAAACGCCACGCGATTTCCAGTAGGGTTTGCATTTGCACGCGCGACCAGGTTTTTACTTGTTTATTCATGATCTTTTTGTATTGTTTTATTTCGAATTCACAGTCATTTTAAATTTTAATCGAATGACTGTGTAATACACAGTCATTTGAAATGACTGTGTATTACAAAGTCAAAATGACTGTGTATTGTTTGCATTTGCACGTGCGACCAGGTATCTTTTTGTATTGTTTTATTTCGAATTCACAGTCATTTTAAATTTTAATCGAATGACTGTGTAATGAATGACTGTGTATTACACAGTCATTTGAAATGACTGTGTAATACACAATCATTTCAAATGACTGTGTATTACATAGTCATCATTACACAGTCACAGTCATTTCAAATGACTGTGTAATACACAATCATTAGTAATTACAGTCATTTCAAATGAGTGTGTATTACACAGTCATCAGTCATTTGAAAATGACTGTGTATTACACAGTCACAGTCATTTCAAATGACTGTGTAATACACAGTCATTTCAAATTTTCAAATGACTGTGTATTACATAGTCACAGTCATTTCAATTTTCAAATGACTGTGTATTACACAGTCATCATTACACAATCACAGTCATTTCAATTTTCAAATGATTGTGTAATACACAGTCATTTCAAATTTTCAAATGACTGTGTATTACACAGTCATCATTACACAGTCATAGTCATTTCAATTTTCAAATGACTGTGTAATACACAGTCATTTCAAATTTTCAAATGACTGTGTATTACATAGTCATCATTACACAGTCACAGTCATTTTAAATGACTGCGTATTACACAGTCATCACTCATCATTACACAGTCACAGTCATTTCAAATGACTGTGTAATACACAGTCATTTTCAAATGACTGTGTAATACATAGTCATTACAGTCATTTCAAATTTTCAAATGACTGATGACTGTGTAATACATTAATCATTAATGTACATTGTAATTAATGACTGTGTATTACACAGTCAATTGTGAAATGACTGTGTAATACATACTCATAGTCATTTGAAATGACTATCAACTGTGTAATGTCAATGTGTATTAAAGTATTTCATTTAAATTTAAATTTGAAGTTAAAAACTTAAAAAAATACACAACCAATTAAAAATTTTAATTTTAGATAGTCATCTATTAATAGATGACTATAAATAAAATACAGTTATACAGTCATTGTAATTTTTGGATGTTCGTGATTTTTTTTGGTAACAATGTTATTTATCTCTAAATGTTGTCTCTCTTTTGCTAGGTTCTTTTCCACATCTTTTTGAAAGAAAATGGATTCAGCTTCTACAGTTAAAGTTGGTGGCAAAAAGAGAGACCCTTGTTGGAAACATGGGAGACCAGGTCCAAAACGAGGAGATGTTTTTTGCAACCATTGCAAAAAAATTGTAAAAGGTGGCATTAATAGGTTCAAATATCACCTTGCAAAAATTCAATGCCAAGATACCACAAGCTGTACGGAATGTACTGAAGAGGCTACAAGAGATGCAATAGCAACGCTTGAAGCATATGATCAAAGGAAGGCAACAAAAAAGAGAACAGCAGAGGCAATGGCAGCCCCAAGGGCAGATTTGAGTTCCATAGGGTCACATACAGATGTGGCGACATCTGGTTCTTCCCTTGGGCCACGGATACGAGCAAAGGGAACATTGGACAGCAACATGGAAAACTTCTTTATTCCACGTAACACTCCTGGTGCACAACCTGGATTGCTTGGCACTGCATGGAATAAAGAGGCTCACCAACAAGCCAAGGTGGCGTGTGCTAGATTTTTTTATCTATAACGATGTTCTGTTCAATGCTATTTCTAGTCCATCTTGGGACCAATTGGTCACCACGTTGACTGTGGCAGGTAAGGGGTTCAAATCCCCAAGCCGTTACGAGGTAAGTGGACCGTTATTGCAGGATGAGGTCCAAAACACTCTTGCATTAGTGGAAGAGCAAAGGACTATTTGGGAAAAGAATGGCTGCACCATTCTTTCTGATGGATGGACAGATGGTAGGAATAGGACACTCATCAACTTTCTAGTTGCTTCAGGAGGACAGTTAGTATTTTTAAAATCAATTGATGCCTCCAATGAAGTGAAGAATGCGGAGACCTTGTGCAACATGTTGGATGAGGTGGTGATGGATGTGGGAGTGCAGAATGTCATCCAAGTTGTGACTGATAATGCAGCTGCATATGTGGCAGCCGGCAAACTTCTAATGGCTAGACATCCGACATTATTTTGGAGCCCTTGTGCTGCCCATTGTCTTGACTTGCTCCTTGAGGACATAGGGAAACTAAGTTGGGTAAAGAAAGTGGTTGAAGATGGAAGGAATATCACCAAATACATCTACAATCACACATGGGTCCTGAATCTTATGAGAGAGCACACTGAAGGTAAGGATCTTGTGTGGTCGGGGGTCACACGCTTTGCTACCAATTTCCTCACCTTGCAGAGCATAGTTGCTACATTGCCCAACCTGAAGCGGATGTTCGTGAGTGAAAGATGGTTGGGGAGTCCTTATGCTACAAAGCCTGAAGCAGAGAAGGTTGTGATTGCCATTTTTGATACTAATTTTGCCAAGATAGTGGAGGAGATCATCAATGTAAGTTTTGAAACTTTAATTGATGATTTATTATTTAATTTTCTAATATTTCAATCTGCTGATTTTGTTAGATTTTTTATATCTAGGTGTCGGAACCGTTGGTGAGGGTGCTACGAATGGTGGATGGGGATCATAACTCCATGGGGTATCTATATGAGGCCATGGATAAGGCCAAAGAGGCGATTCAACACTTGTATGGGTCAAACAAGACCAAGTATGAACCCATATGGCGCATAATTGATCGGAGGTGGAACCATCAACTCCACCAACATATTCATGCTGCTGCCTACTTCTTGAATCCCAAGTTTTTTTACTCTCCGAGTTTCAGAGCAGATGCAGAGGTTAGAATTGGCCTTGACACATGCATTCAGAGATTAGTTGATGATGAGATCCTTCGAGACCTGATACTTGATGAGTTGCAGAGTTGTAAGAAGGCCTTAGGGGAATTGTTTTCTTCACCTGATTGCAAACGTGGGAGAGCCACCTTACGACCAGGTAAAAAAAAACATATGTTTAATTTTTACCATTTATTTCTCTCTTTAAGATTATTGAAATCTTTACAAGTTATAAATCACATTTTGTATCCTTGCAGATTTGTGGTGGGAAGATTATGGTGCCACAACGCCTAATCTTCAAAAGCTTGCCATCCGCATATTATCACAGCCTTGTAGTGCTTCTGGTTGTGAGCGCAACTAGAGTGTTTTTGAGAACATCCACACAAAAAAGCGCAATAGGTTGACTCAACAACGCTTGAATGATCTTGTCTATGTGCGGTACAACATTCGATTACATGAGAAGAAGGTGCTAGGGCAAGATTCACATGAAGCACTTGACTTGGATGACATTGATCTATATGCAGCAGAATGGGTTGCTTCTCCTGATGATGTTGATAATGATTTGGATCCATTCCTTA
The DNA here is from genome assembly GCF_030272615.1 of Cryptomeria japonica. Taxonomy (NCBI): domain Eukaryota; kingdom Viridiplantae; phylum Streptophyta; class Pinopsida; order Cupressales; family Cupressaceae; genus Cryptomeria; species Cryptomeria japonica. The sequence goes on along the minus strand of NC_081409.1, from coordinate 102,069,985 downwards.
CTAATGAGCAGCTGAGTGAGTTGGAGAGGGCAGGAGAGGAATGGGATGCGGAAGTGGCAGCACGTGAGGAGGAGCAGGAGGTTGATCATGCAGCAGAGGCACCTGTTAGTGTTGAGGATGTTGCCACTACTTCAGCACCACCCACCCAGCGGCCACAATCTGTTTTGAGCTTTAGTCGTAGACGCAATTTATGATTTCTTATTTTCATTGATACCAAACTTTGAACTTGATATGTAATCAGAATTTCAGAGGTTCTTGTTTTGTGGTCTATGACTCTATAACTCTATGAGACTGTCACTATGATACGTTGATATGTATTGAACTCTTATTCATATGTTGCACTTGATTTTTGGTTTATGCTATGATACTTGCATTTGTTGCTATGTATTACCAAAAAAATTTGATTTATATATCATGGAAATCATATATGTTATACAAATTTGGTGTAAATGTGTGTTTTTGAATTATATATAAAAAAAAATGTATTTTCAAATGTTCGATAAAGTTGCCGAGTTTTGGCGAGTCCCGAGTTTTTAAAATTTTTTGGCCTTGCCAAGTTATTGCAAAATCCGAGTTTTTCAAGCTTGGTAAAAACCACACAAGCCCAAAAAACCTTTCAGCTAGGTAAGGTTCTCTGCAGGAGGCCAATCCATGATCGCCTTAATCTTCTCAAGATCAATACTAACTCCCTTAGAGCTGATCACATGTCCAAGGTAGAGCAGCTTGGTCATTCCAAATTCACACTTGTACTCCTTTGCGAACAATGATTCTAACTCCAAAAAGCTAAGCACTTCCTCCAAGTGCTTGAGATGCTCCTCCCATGACTTATTGTAAATGAGGATGTCATCAAAGAAGACAAGCACAAACTTCCTCAATTGTTTTTGGAATATCCTGTTCATACAAGATTGGAAGGTAGCAGGTGCATTAATCAACCCAAAGGGCATGACTAGAAACTCAAAATGCCAAAATGGCATCTGAAGGCTGTCTTCTCAATGTCTGACTCCCTCATTCTAATGTGATGGTACCCTGATTTGAGATCAATCTTGGATAAATAGATAGCCCCATGTAGCTCATCTATGAGCTCATCAATCCTGGGTATGGGATATCAATTTTTAATGGTTTTCTGGTTTAGAGCTCGGTAATCTATGCGCATGTGCATAGTCCCATCCTTCTTCTTGACTAGAACTACTACAGAAGCAAACAGGCTCTTGCTTGGGCGGATGTACCCCATATCCAAGAGTTCTTTGATGGCCTTCTCTATTTCATCCTTCTGCTTCTTCAGATACCGGTATGGATTAGTGATGACCGGTTTAGCTCCTTCTTCAAGTTCAATGATGTGCTCGATCCCTCTCTCTGGAGGTCTCCCAGGGGGTAGGCTACCAAAAAATTTACTCCTCTTGGTGATCAATTCTTGAATATCTGGATGTTAATGCCTATTTTCTTCTATTGGATTGGACGACATGACCAAACATTTTGCTGCCCATTCAACTTGACCATGACAAACCAACTTTTCCATCCCCTTTAGAGACACAATACGAGGGCCTCCATTTGACATCCCTCTCAACACTACTTTCCTCCCCTCTGATGTAGATTTCAACTCCATAGTTTGCAGATATAGAGTGATCTCTCCAAGAGATCATAGCCATTATATGCTGAGTACTGTATCATCAGTGCCTCCAATGCTAACAACATAGAAGTCATCCTTGACTTCGTAATTTCCCAATCGCATAGACATATTGGAGACCATTCGGTTGCAAGAGATAGTAGAACCATCAGCTACCATTACTTTGCAATATTCAACTTCATTGGTTGTAAGGCCTCTCTTTGCAACAATTCTCTCATCTATGAGGTTATGAGTTGCTCTAGTGTCAATAAGAGCAATGACTCGGTGCTCTCTAAGCACTCCATGAACTCTAAATGATTCAATTTTATGGAGACTAGAAAGTTGGGCAACTGCACCCACACCTTCTTGGTTTTCTTCTGCGTCTTCCAAAACCTCTTCATACTCACTTTCCCCAATATCAGTCTGTTGTTCTGAATTTTCAGATTCTGATCCATCAGCAAAATAAGCCTCCATGTGGTGCATATTGCTTTTTCCATAGCACTTATGACCTAGGGCCCATGGTTCCTTGCAGGTGTAACACAAATTCTTCCTTCAGATCTCTTTTCGGAGCTCATCATCCATCTTAGAAGAAAACTTCTTTGTCGGATTTGAAAACTTCTTCTTGTCCTTTCTATAAGGAAAGGGCTTGGACTGAAATTTCGACTTTGGGGCAGCCAACTCCATACTTTAAGATTTTCTGATTGCTTCAGTCAAAGTTGGTGGATCGAACGCCTTCACCCAATCTATCAATGGTTCTTCTAGCCCTTCACAAAATAGGACTAGAAGCCTCCTTTCAGTGATGTTAGGCACCATCACAACAAGTTTCTGAAAATCAGTTATGTAGGCATCAAGTGAATCTTGTTTTAACTGCACAAGTTCACGAAACCTCACCTCAGGATCCTTAGTGTCAAATCTTTCAATGATTTTATTGGTAAACTCATTATAGGTGACAATGAGGTTATGGCCAAGAGTGACTAGACCGTGATACCACCAGTCATGGGCGGCTCCATCTAGATGCAAAGTGGCAAACTTGATAGCATCTTCTTCAGGCATTGGCCTTAAGGACAAGTAGTTGTCTAGCTTCTAAACCCACAATCTAGGAAAACATTTGTCACTTCTGTCAAAGTGGGCTAAGGTGACTTTTCCAAGGGCTTGTTGATAGTTGCTTGTAATAGGAGGGTGATTCTCATATCTTCCACCTACTCTTCTTTTCTTCTGACTCATATATTGATCTAAGGTGAGAATGTCCCGAATCTCCCTAGGAAGAGAAACATATTCCATGTAGCTATTTCTCACTTCATCAGCCATTGGTACTTCAACTTCAACCGAGGGTGCTTCCTTGGGTAGGAAGGTAGGTTGCAAAGGTCTAGGAGCTGATCATCCAAGTGTTATCACATTTGATCCTCCATTCCCTCCATTGATACTTCCATTTCCGCCATTGGTATTGGAAGTGCTTGCTTCGGCTTCGTGGGTTAGTTGATTAGAAATCATATTTTGATTCTGACTAAGCTTGACTAGCAATTGTGACATCATATCTAACATAGTATCAAACTTTCTTTCTACTTTGGCTTCATGAGCCTCATTTGTGTCTGCCCCTTTTCAGCCATGTTTCCAACTGTGGCTTCTTTGTTTCTAAGAACTTCTGAGAATGTCTCTTCAATCGGAATTGGTGGAATCTAAAACTGCTATCTCTTCTGCTCTCTATTGTAATACCTAATTTCTCTATCACTCATGGAGAAATTTATCAACGAAAGTCATAGGCTAGTAGGAAAACCAACTCTGATACCATTGAAATAGACCCCTTAGTTTTTTTCCATTTTTGAACACAACACTAGCACCCATTAGCGTTAGCAATAAGCAACGTAAACTGTATCGACCACTTGTGTAGTGGGAGGATAAGATATAACATGGAAAGAGCACTACATTTGGCGGTATGACCAGCCACTTCCACTTATTCAGTGGGGATTACAAAGAATAACTGAAGGCTTATTGAAAGCAATACTTGGCGGTGTAACAGACCACTTCCGCTTTGCAACGGGCAAAATAAAACTAAACTCAACCACTTATTCAACGGGAATGCTAATAGAAAATGCTCGAAAGTAATGAAATAAGAAATTGGCGGTGAACCAGCCACTTCCACCTGTTCAGTGGGTAACAATATTAGCTTCAAAATATGAAAATTAAAGAATGCTGTTTAGTACCACTAAATCAGCGAATTACAATAAGGCTAACATTGAAGCATCATGAGAAAACGCTGCTACTATGATTCAAGAAGTTAGAGAAACAAATCCAAACTCAATGCTAATAAATTATGATGATAAATCGGAGTTTAGAAAAGCGATACCCAATCTGATATGCAATAGCTGCAAACTGATTTTTTTAACCAGCAATCCAAGAAAGCTTCAAATGATCATATCTCCATCGATTCTTCTCTAAAATAGCTCAAACTGAAAGCAAAGACACCATAAAGGTTAGGCGTCCAACCTCCATCCAATCCCAAGTTCCAACCAGCAACTATGGAGATGGAACGAATCCCAATGCATCCAAGGCAAGATGGTACAACCAACTAAAAGGTATGACTAGCAGCAAAAATCAACTTTCTCATAAAAAATCATGAAACCTTAGTCACAGGAGTGCCCAGATTTGTGGAAAAGAATGAGCCAATACCCACAAAAATCAAACCAAACCTCTAGACAATATGAATATAAACTTGAATCAGCAATTAGGGTTTTACACTCCAAAAACAAACACCACTCACACCGCCAACTAGAAAACATCAAATCCACTCAAAACTAAAATTTCCATTGGAATACCCTAACAACCTCTGAATGAAGCTGCACCATAATCAACTAGGAGTCATCTTTCAAACTCGAAAATGGAAGAAGCTAGGAGTCGCACAACCCCGAGTAAGAGTCTTTGAAAATATTTCAGCAGCACTTTGTTATTAAGGATTAAACGTTTTAACTTCCTTTTTCATGTGCACTAATAACTTAATAAAAATTATTAATAATTCCCAACTAGGAGGACCACATGAGAACATCTTTTAAAAATAACTTAAAGTCACTGAGCCTAGGCGTGGGGGTAAAGCAGCAACTTGGAATTATAAAATCACTTCAAATATTACCTTCCAAAAATGGACTCCAAGAGAACTGAATGAGCCACTCCTCAAATCGGATTGCCAGAAATAGAAACCAAGTGTTGTATTGTACCGCTAAAAATAGAAAGCGACTCCAAACACCTTTTAAGCACAATCCGGGTAGCTATCAATATTTACTAAAAATAGTAAGTTCAAAAATCTCCTCTGACGGAAATGCATGTCATACCACTTGGAAGCTCTCGAGAAACCCCCCCAAAAAAAAAGGCAAACTTCCAAACACCTGCAAACACCCCTCTAAAATCCACCCGGAGAGAAATCTCCTTTGACGGAAATGCGTGTCATACCACTCTAAAGCTCTCAAGAAACCCAGAAAAACCCAAGAGGCAAACTTCCAAACTCATGTAAACACCCCTCTGAAATCCACCTGGAAGATGGAAACCCTAATTTAGTCTTTGATTAGCCTATGGGTTTCTAAAATAGGCTAAAGATCCATCTAACAGTCTAGAGATGAGAAGGGACATTACAAAGGGATACCTCCAAAATTGTGCATACACAGGATCCCTATTGTTGGCGGCATATTGTATGTACGAGAATAATAAGAAATTAAGTAATTAGGAAGTACTTTGTTTAAGTGATGTAACTGAGGGTAGGTAGTTACGTGTGCGGCGGTTGTCCCTCACATCCCCTCAGTACCTTTATATACCATGTGATGTAACTTGCCATTATTGCGATTATGAATGGAATGGTATCGTTTCTGTTGGCTAGCAATTGATATACATTGTGTGCCTTAATACATTCTAACTGTGTTTATTTGAAATCTATGGCATTACTGTTCTTTGTTATGTATTCTATCTACATGCATTAAACTGTTCGCCTAGCAGGCAAACATCTGGCACCGTTGTTGAGTTAAACCTGGGAATGATGGGAGTATACTACATGGCACAACGATAATGGGCCAACCATTGAATAAAGGGAGGAGCAACCTTGAGGAAGAAGAACCCGAAGAATTGTTTGAAGGGGAAAGGGCATTCACAGTGGACTTTAGGTGCATACTGCAAGCGTCCATTGAAACTCACGTATGAAGGGAAGTAGCACGAGAAGACGTTCCTGAGAGTGTTGTGTGGACTTCCCTCGGAGTGAGCCCTGCGGTGAACCAGTTGATGAACAACCTACCCAACCTATTGGCACAAGCTTTCCTTGCCCTTCAAAACCGCCGAGAGGAAACATACCGTGAGAACCGGCGGCAACAAATCTTACAGTAGTTCGAAGAGAGGAGTCGGTGCGAGGAGGAAGAACGTGAGGAAAGCCGCTGGCAAACCTTCAATCCCATGGAACGAAGGAATTGATGCCCGTGATGCTGAATAAGGACAATAATCATGTGCCGAAGGGAAAAGAAGAAGATGGGCACGAGGAAGCAGTGAGGGCACTAAGGTTGGAGTGACAAGCCGAAAGTCGGAGACGACTAAAGAAAATTGCTGAAGAAGAAAGTGGGAATGGCAATGATGGCTCGAGTGGCGAGGGCCAAGTTTCTGTGTTAATAGAAACCACTAGGAAGCAGTTGGGGGACCTTTCCCTCACGTTGGAGGAGATTGGCGACGGGAGTACGATAGAGCCGTACACGCCATTCAGAGGTGACGAAACTAGGAGAGAAAAGGAGACTGAGATCGAGAACAGAGAAGTGGGAGATATCCATGCGACCGAAGGTGTCAAGAGGACACAAGGGCATGGTAGTAGAAGCAATCTGTTCGGTTCAGGCTCATGACACCCTGGTAGTCAGAGTAACCTGGTGGGACCCAACGTACCAAAACTCAACGGACCACTTTCTGGATGACTAGTGTTTGGAGGACCAGTTTCTGGAGGGTCGAGTTCTAGAGGGCAGTATGGGCCACAGCCAAGGAGCATAATGGTGAACAAGAAGAAGTTGCCTAAATTTACTAGAGACGGGAAGGAAGATCCTATACGGCATTGTTGGACATGTGAAACGATCTAGTTGGCCAATGGAGTAGTCGAAAAAGCTGAATGGGTGGTGCAGTTCCCCACCACCCTACGCGGGGTAGCCATCGACTGGTACTTCGATACAGATAAGACAAAGGTAGGAACTTGGGACGAGTTACAGAAAGCCTTCGAGATGGAGTTTCGACTCCTTCGGGGCGACAATGAAATCATCACAGAAATCCTAAGTACGAACCAAGGAAAACACGAGACAGTCAGAGCATATAGCCGGCTATTGAAGGAATTGCTGGGAAAGATGGACAACAAGTCGACTGATGGATTAAAGAAAAGGTGGTTCGTGAAGGGTCTGAAATCATCCCTCAGGAAGAAATGAAAATTGTACCACCCACGTCCTATGAAGATGCCTACAACCGCGCGATGGACCTGGAAAGTGAAGGCAAGACAACTAGGAAGAAGAAAGACAGGTCCTCTGGTGACAAGGAATCCTCAGATGGAAGTAGCAGCGATGAGGGATCCAGCAAGAAGGTGCAAGGCCTCTAGAAGGACATGCACCACATGATGAAAGAATTTAAAAGTATGAAGGGAAGCACGAGCAAGAATGAGGAAGTGTGGTGCACCGAGTGTAAGGAGGAAGGTCATACAAAAGGTACCTATCCTAAAAAGGCCTTCTGTGAAATTTACCAAGTGTTGGGACACTCCACCAAAAGTGTCCCTACAATATGAAGACATGAGGGAATCAGGTGCTCTTCACCCAAGAGCAGCCGTTGCCATCCATTGCGGTGGGCACATCCCAACACCACGACATCATTCGACGGTTACAGAGGTAACCGAAGGGGAGGAAGAGGCAACAATAACAACAACAATAACTGGAGCTGAATGCAGTACAACGCTAAAGGACGACCAATGATTCAATGTCGGGCCTGCAACCAGTGGGGGCCTTTTCCGCAAGATTGCCAGAAGGCTGAAACCCCTCAGAACTTGTGCAGATGGTGTGGTCCTGGCGACCACGACGATACAAATTTCCCCAAGCCCGAAGTGAATCTATTAAATATTGAGAATCCTGGTGAGGAAAAGGAGGTGTTGGCACAAGCATAGAAGGCCACCTACCCGAACCCTCATACAGAAAAAGAAAGAGCACTGGAGGCAAAGGGTGAGATTGAATGAGGCATGATGACAAAACGATGGGCAACGACAGAGGCGACGAGCACCTCACCCCGTACGGAGGTAGAGAAAAATATTATGCGGCAAGTCTTGTAGATGGAGGTACTGGTAAAGGTGCAGGACCTTCTCGAAACAATGCCACAACTAAGGACTGCCATCCTGAGCTCTGTGCATAGCACGACCCACACATTTTCCTACACATCTTCAAACCAACTAGAAGTCCCAGTCAACCCTTCCGCTAACCCAATAGTGCTGGCCGTCAGTAGTGGTCAACACCCCACGGTGGTAGAGATGGGTATCCTTGGGACCATTCTTACAGATACCATCGTGGACGGAAGATCCAGAGTGTTGGTTGAAAATTTTGTACACTTGGGGAAATATACAAAATTGTGGTTTCAACCACAGCGTGTGAGTAAAACTCTCCTAATTAAGCGAAGGCTCCCACTATCTAACTACAACTTTGAAAATAAAATAAGATGGGACAACAATCTTTCTTCTTCTTTCAAGAAAGACAATATCCTTTTCTCTTCATAGAAAAGTGATAGCGATTTGATATAAAACAATAGTAACAACTTTCGAAATGAAATGAGAGAAAGGAAATGAAGTTTCCTGAAAGCTCAAAGACTTCCGTCACTTCCTTCGAGACGAGACGGCAATATCAAGTTCAAAGACTTGATTATATGAAGTCCTATCTACCCATTTCTATACTAATTCTATCAAGAACAAATTATAACAGCTCAAAGACTGGAATATCTTATTCTTTTCTACTTAAAACAATGGGAAGTAGTATAAGCTCAAAGACTCACAACTATTTCTCACAAAATCTGCTCTTAAATTCTCTTAAGAACAAGTGAAAGCACAAAGACTTACAGCGTCTCTCAACAGAATATTTATTTTCATCTATATTGACCTCAAATACTTGCAGCACAAAGACTGCAAATCAAATGCGATTAAGCTCTTTAAGGAACACTTGCAAGAAAGATAATATAGAACACAAACTCAAGTATGTAGCACAAAGACTCAAAACTTGAGCAATTTCCTTCTATTCCTTTCAATTCTTGAATTCACACATGAAAGCTCAAAGACTTCTTTGCTGTAAATTTGGCAGAGTTTTTGCTTGCTTACCGAAAGATAAAGATTACAATAGACCCCTCAAGTATTTATAGAAGAGGAGCCTTGAGAAAAGGTGGGAGGATCCTAACTAACTTGATAGATTCTCTCAACCACCAAGACTTATTCAAAAACTAAGACTTATTCCAACTACAATCCTAATTGAACACAACTTGTAGTTGTCTTACATGTAATTACAAAAGTGCAAGTAAAGGCTTAACTTGCATTTTACAAAAAGGTTTTGCATGTAACTTGTCAAAAGAAAAACTACAACTAAAAGATTAGAAATTTGGAAAAATACAACAAAAGTTGCGGTACGTGAAAACATGAATCCTTCAAACCTCTGGATGATCATTTGTAGTTCATCAGAATCCGGTTCATGGGTGTTCTTGGCAACAACCATGGTCTTCACAATGGTATCATGGCATCGGAGGAGCGTAGAGCCGTTCTTCTCCAAGATGGACTGAATTTCATGCAAAAAGATTTGGTGTTTCATCAAAATTTGAATTGAAGCAGCTGAGAATTGTTCGCTCCTCCATTCATTATGAATCCTCATCTGTAAATCTGCAAGAACTTCTTCTTCTGGTATCAGCTCTCCATCCTGACTTATTATGCTGCAAGAGGCCTTTTGACAATGAGAAACAATATCTTGGAAAACTTCACCCCGTAATCTCATTGCATCACCAATCTCCTCAATGAGGGATTTAAGAACAAGGGCCTTATTTTCCAGAAGCTCTTCAAATTCCAAGTACATGACCCTGGTAGAAATAATGGCATGCTCCTGTAGAACACTCAACTGTTGTTGGGGCATGGTACACCAGATTGTCAAACTATCTTCAACACTTTCCCGATTTTTTTTGAAAGTATCGGAAGTCTGATCTAATTTCTCTTCAACGGTTTCCAACTTAGACATCATCTGAAAAATGTCTTTCATCACTTGTGCACATAGATCATGAAGCCGATCAACCCAGGAATCCAATGCTTGTACCTTCTCAACAGCCCTTTCAATTCCACGAATTGATTCTTGGGAACTGGAAGAACTTGTGGGATTACTCCCTTCAGCAACAGGTTTTGTAATTTTATGAACAACTACCACAAGTTGCCGGTTTTCCTCTTCTAGCTTATCTTTCTTTGCTAGAAGTTCATCATACCGCTGTACCAATGTGGCTACAGAATACTGGGCATCATGTTTAATCACCTCATGCGTTTGCTTACCCAATTCTATCCTTGTAACTTTGTAATCAGCCATGATTTGTCTTCCAAAACAACACATTTGCTCACGTCCAAGGCTGGAAAGATCTTCTCTAGTGACTCCAACTCCGCATGGAACCATCCTTTGCTCAGAATATCTTCCCAATCCACTAGTTGATGAGCAAAAGGAACCATCAAATGGCTGGTAAAGAAGGGAACAAAACCATCAAGTCTGAAAATTTGTTCCTTATCCCTCCAAAGATCCTTCTTTCCACATGTAATAAGCTCCATAAGACCATGTTGACGATCTCGAGCCTGGACACCCAACTGATAGTGATCTTCAACATACTGAAAAGAAAACTCCAAACATCCCCAAGTGCTAGTAAGAACCAAGAGCATACTTAAGAAATTGATGTCTCCTTTAGCAACCCCTTGAATCCTAACCATGAAAGCTTCAACAACATTGGAGTATGGAACAAGTGTTGCCCTCAAATCCAACTCCCAAAATGGACTAGTATGAGCCTTATTATTATTCAACCCAAGAAATGGGTTATCAAGCATGCAATCACCACGTTATGGTCCTTTCTCCCCTACTTTGTGAGTAACAAATCTGAAATCTTCACTCCTAGCTGCTGCAATGAAACCTTGGACGACTTCTAAACTGTGTTTAGACAACATCTTGAGCCAAAGATGTTGAAATCATCCAGCACAAAGAGAGGGTTTTCAAGAACTTGGAAGCCATCCCTTTCTTCTTGCTCACTTCCATCTTGCTGATCCAAATCTACACATGCAACCTTTGTTTTTCTTGTGAAGTTCTCAAGATCAAACTCTTCTTGAAGACTATCAAGCTCACCAATAACTTGCTTGATTTCTTCAGCTCTTTGTGCATTCTCTTGCTCCTTGAAAAGTTTGAAATCAGCAAATTGGTCTTCTAACTCCATTAGAGCCAATTGAGTATTTCCTAATGTATCCTTCGTTGAATCAAGCTCAAGAGTAAGCTCTTCAACTTTCCTCTCTTCCCCTTGGAATGCACTAGTGGTCTTCCAATAGAGTTCTTCAATCAGACTATGTGTGTGATCAAATTGGGATAGAGCTTGCATTTCTTTTTCAACAGACACCTTGAATTGACCATCCCACTCATAAGAATGCAGAGATGGTGTACTGCTGATAGGCAGCAAGAAAAAATCAGAACTTTGTTTCTTGCAATTGCTGCCCCCATAGCTGCTCCAAGACTCTTGTCTAACTCCACCAACTAGCTGCGATTGCTCAATATCATGAAGAGGATCAGATTCTACTAAATCTTCAACTTTTTGCTTACTACCAACTTCATGGATAGGTGAATCAGATTTGCATTTCAGAACCTCTTTAAACTTTCCATCATCAAAAACCATATGGTCCTCTAACTCTACAACACAATCTGCTTTTTGACCTTCATCAGGATCAAAGGGAAATTCATCCCACACAGGTTCCTTGTCATCGCTAGGTGCCATCGCACCCGGATCCCAAGTGCTAAAGGGCTGATTACTTTGTTTAGTTAAAACGTGCTCACCATAGCTCCAAGTATCATCCAACTTAGATCTTGAATCTTCTCTTAATTTCCACACATTGCTATTCTCACCAAGAGCAATGCTAGAAACAAGTGATGTTTCATCTTCCCACTCAAAAAGTGGATTGTCATATGTTTTCACTATACCCATCTCAAACAATGGGTTATCATTGGAAATCACAAACTAATCTTCCAAAGAAAGTGAACTGCTGCTATGATTAATACCAAAATAAGAATCTTTGTCATACCTATCAGTAGTGATTCCATGGCTGCCCCAAGTCTCATGTACCTCCTCTTCATAGCTCGTCTCATCATTATTTTTAGTTAATCGGTCAACATCATCATAATCATCAAATCCCAAACTATGGTTTGTCTCCTTGCCAGGATGAGGTGAAGGTGATGAAACAATGATAGACTCATTTAGTGGGTAACCAAAAGAATTCACATCTCCTTGTGGCTGATCTATCATAGCTGGTTCTATAATCTCAATGACAGTATCCTCTTCAATCTTCATTTGCTCTTCCTTAGCAAACTCAACCCGCACAATATTTCTACTTACATCTTCTGTGAAGTCATTAGTCTCAAGACCTTCATTGGATAATTCCAAATGAGGTTTCTAGATTGCTGTTTTGTTCTTATTGCCAAACTGATCCTTATCACTACCAACCACATGCAAGTCTAGAGGAGTAATTTGGGGCTCTAACACACACTCCTCATGTCTCAAGGTTTCTCCTTCAAGCTCACGGTCATCTTGATGTGTCATGTGCACTTCTCCATTAAAACCTTTGGATTTCACAATAATCCTTGCATATGCCCTTTTATGTCAAGATCTCTCATGAGCGTGGTCAATTCTTGTATCAACTCAAATATAGACTTATCTGTTGTAGACAATCTACCAAACTCTGATATGCAACCCCAAAAAATCATGAACCAATAGGATGGCAGGGAGAACTTGTGCTCTGATCAACTGAACACACAAGCTGGCAAGAAAACCAGCTCTAATACAATTGTAATATCCCAAATAATTTTTTTTAATTTTTGCAATAAGATTTAGAAAGAAAACATAGTAACCCGTTAAGGTTAGAAAAATGATCCTGAATAACTAAAAGGAACCCTTCCACCTTTTGTTGACCGAGAGCCCAATCTGGGAGGGTGAGAGCATACGGTGTTCCGGGGATCGTTAGCACCATAAACCAACTGAAAGCTGAATACAATAATGGGCAGCAAGCCAGCCCCTTCCGCTTATCCAACAGGTAAACAAGAAACTTGGCCGTAAACCAGCCAAGTGAACAACTCACCAAGACACAAATCACTCAACCACAATGTTTCAGCGGGAGGACTGAATCACATCAAAAGCTCAACTCATCCGCTTATTCAGCGGGAGGACCATTACAAACATAAAATGACTCAACCACTTACTCAGTGGGAGGACAGAACTTCATAATTGAATTACAAAGCAAATAGGTGGCTAAGCCAGCCTCTTCCACTTATGCAGTGGGCAAGCAATGCCAGAAATGGTTAGTAGTACTACTACTTAACCTTACAATTCAGAAAGAGAAGATAAGAGATAATATCCAATGCAGATTACAGCAAGAAACAACTAACAAATTAACTCAAATCATGCTACTATTGCTGTACCAAAAATCTGAAGTCAAACAAGCATGACTAGTCTCAAACGGCAACACCAAAATGATCATAAGTCACTCAAATGAAGTTGGAAACACACCAAATCAAATGTGAATGAAAGATATAACCTGGAAGATGAAACATGAACACAAAACCTGCAATCCAGTCGCCTCAAAATAGCAGCACGCATCCCAATGCACCTCTACAAAGGTACGACCCAGCTGAAAGGTACGATTTGCCACTAAAAATCCAATTCTCCAAATCAGTGGCTATAAAATTGCAGACTATATCGCCTCCATGCCACATTTTGATAGAGCCAATACCTAGAATGAAGGAATCACTTGGTCAAGAGGTATGAGCAAAATAAAGTTTCAACAACTCCACGACCAGCAGCAAGAAAACACTCCAAAAACCACACAAAACACTCCACACTCAGTAAAACACTCTCTAACAACACTGGAAATACAAGAAACACAGCTAGGCACTATCTCCCAAGTACGAAACTGAGACTTAGCTAGGAAGCTACACTTCGAAACTCAAATTTCAATTGCCAAACCGACAACATAACAATGCAATTTCATAACATATCCAAATGGGAGGCCAAGCACCTGTATTTATAGGTTTTTCCTTTGCAATTCAAATGTAAATGCTCCCAAATTTACCTCACCAATTTGCATTTCATTTCACTCTCACATGGCGTCCAAATGACATTTCTTTTCATTTCCCAAGGTGGGTGCCTGTTGACGTGTATTTTGTACACAATCATACACAGAATAAAATACCCAAAGGCATCTTATCCTCTCTTGAATAAAGTCGCTAACTGCTGAAGATATCGCAAGAAGGATCAGTTAGGATGACTCCAATGTTCTTTTTAGTAGGGTCTCTACGTGTGGATAAGCACCAATGGTCGTTGTGATTGCTATGTCATCAAGGGGCCTTACGTCGCCGAAGATTTTTATGAACTAAACAAGCTTTTCAAAAATATCAAAAGGATAGGGTTTGCAAGAGGTCTAATCTAGTCTAACCCTAAGAATGACTCAATGCGGACAAGACTTGGCAAGATTCTACCAACTTCAATATTGCCATAAATTAACAACTCAATTGAAATTGATGCGATCTTCTAAGGTAACAAATGATTTTTCAATACATCAAAGATCAGGGACACTACCACGAAGGTACATATCCAAGATACAATAACGATTGAAGATTTAAGCGATTCAAATATCTCCAGTCAACCACGCAAGGCGTTCCTACAATCAGCAAGAAGCTAGTGGTTTGGAAAGCGAATCCTACCAAAGATCAAGTCCAACACTTTGTCCTTCGAATTAACACACTACTTCGATTGAGAATGATTCAAGGAAAATGAACAACCATGAAGATAACCGAGAGAATTGCAACAAAACAGCATAACTTCAATATTTCATTGATCTCAAAGCCATCATGTACAACAATTGCTTGAATTCCTTTCTCAAAGCTCAATCTTGCTACAAAAGTAAATTGCTTCTAAACTCTAATCTCTCTAATACATCAATAATTTCTAACTCTCTGATTTTCTAGTTACAAAATGAAATGAAATGAGGGTATAAATAGCATCCTCAATTACAATGAACGGTCCAGATCAAAAAGCAGATCAACGGCCAAGATTATGACACCTAAACCCTAATTAGGGTTTATTACAAATAGCCCCCTTTTTACTGAACAATATTAAATGCATAGCCAAATATTAAATTTGGCACAAAAATCTAGGAGACATAGACCAATGACAATTAAGGTGCCATGTCATCTATAACAACCTCTCATCTAGAATCTTATTCCCTTTCCAATGCTCCTTTTTAGCATATGCAATGAATCTTGATACGATTCCTTCGATCTCAGCAATTGGAATCTCGGGAAGATTCCTCATTCTTTCTTCTAAGTGGATGACCTGATCAAATGCCTTGAGAAGAGCAGCGTCCCACTCAGGTTCGAGTTCCTTAGTCTTTTCAATCAGAAGCATGGTAGCAAACATCTGGTCTCGTTGCTCATCTGTGATAACATTAGCTTCCTTGCAAAAGATGACCTTGACTCTATCCTCCAATTCCTGCAAATCCACATCTGTCTCAATCTCGATCCTCCTGCCAAGAATGGTACGAAGTACCTCAAATACTCTGTCCTGGATCGGGTTGATCACCTCCTCAACATGATTGCACCTAGTACTGATGTCCTCGAAGAGAACTTCCTTCATCTGGAGTAAGGATGACCACTGAAGTAAACTGTGAGGTCCCCCATCCATGATCTTTTCCTGCGCTAAGACCTTCCTTGATGTTTGTCTGATTACTTGCAAGACAGGAATGATAACATCTTTGGTATGAGCAAAAGCGGCTACCGTTATCATCAAATTGTGGATGATCTCAAGAACCTGAATAGCCCTATGAATGGTCTTCATCATCCCTGTTGCAAATTCTACGACAACTGTATGAGATTTGTCAATCCAAGTGCTCATAAGCTGGACCATACTCCTGAATCTCTCTGCCTCACTAATGGATTGAAGGGGAAGTGCCTGTACGGGTGATCTTGCTGGATCTTGACGTCCCAAAGGCTGATTGAGATGACTGAAATATGCTCTCCATGCACCGACCTCTCTTTCAAGCTTCCTATTTTTCTCCATTTCTTCTCTAAGCTTGTCCTTCAATGCCTCAAATGAATCGGTGGCATCATCCATTGTCTGCTCGGCTGTGGATGGACCTAGCTCAAATGTCTCTATATCATATTCCTCTGCTAGGATCTCACCTTCATACTTGTCCACTGCCGGTGTAGCTATCTGCAATTTTCTGGATCCAGTCTCATCTCTGATCATCTTGGACATCTTAGTAGCCTTCTTCTTTTCTGTCACTTCCTGGGAATGTCCAACAAGGCTCTCTAAATCAATCACATTGTCCTCGTCCTCGATCACAATTACCTTTGTTAATCTTTCCTTCAACCAATCTGGAATGGCCGATCTTGTTTCTCTAACCTGTATCTCCTTATGCAATGTTTCTTCTTGTCTAGGAGGAGATGTTACCTCGTCATTGTTCTTGTCTTCATGTAGCTCATAATCTTGGAGAGATCCACTTGATGACCTTTGAGGTGCCTGTCCTTCTTTATCATTCTGTACCATCGACTCCATAGACTCTTCCACTTCAAGTGTCCTTTTCTCTTGTCGAGAAGATGTGCCGGATGAACGATCTCGGTTGACCTCTTGCTTCTTCTTGGAAGATTCTCTCTTTTCAGGTCTCTCTTTCCTCTTCGAGCTTCTCGGATGGAGATTGCCTTCACTTGCACTTCGAAGATTGCCCTCACTTGTATTTCTAGGATTAGGATTGCCTTCGCTTACACTTGCTCCTCCTTCAGCTGGTCTCTCCTCCAAGGTGAAAGTCATAGCTATGCCCTGTTCTCTCAACTTCTGATGCTGCACATCAACCCATCTGCGAGTACAAGACAAGACTGGAGCCATTAAAGCATCTAGATCCACAACCTCGGGCTCATTCCAATCTAACCTTACTATTTTGCTTTCTCGATCATAGGATGATTGGAGATGTCTGCCACTGTCCTGAGCTTGGTCGGCCACTCTGTAAATCTTGCATTTCCTGATGAAATCCAAAGGCAATCTAGAATGCATCTTTCTTTTTACTTCAAGATCATCCAAGAGATTCATCACAAAATCCTCTATCTGAAACCCATGCTTAAATTTCCTACCGACTGTCTCCTCTATATATCCATGTGGATCAAAGCTTTCTCTCAAGGCAAAGAATGAAAAAGAATACAAAGCTAACTCCTTCTCTGCGTCATCCATGGCTAAAGCATTAGGACATACCTCAACTGAATTGCCCAATATGATAGGTACAGGAACTCCATTTCCATGTCTGTGTCTGAATGCCTTCGCATAAGCTGCCAACTGTCTTGTTACCTCAAGTAACACTATTCTGTCTGTCGGATATCTCGGCAACATGTATGGAGGTGAAGGGCATCCATGAACTCTGATATAAGTAAATTTTGGAAATTGGATAAACCAAGCACCGTACCTCTTTACTAGTTCCTGTGCATCCTAAGATAATCTATTGTGAATCCCGCCTTGCAACGTCCTTGTGATGTTCATTGTGAAGGTATCATTAACTAACTTGTAGTTGCTTCCTGGTGGATGATGCAAGTGAACATAGGAATCACAAACTCTGATGACGCCGGGTCCTCTTCCAATCACTCCTCTGTGAGGTAGTCCTGCGTACTCAAAACTCCTGATCAAGGCATATATGGCGTATGAACTCATGTGGAAGGACTTGGTGGCCTTGAGTCTCCTCAACTGTACGTCCAAGCAATGGCTAATCATTCTAGCCCAATGAATTGTTCCTTTTCCCTGAACTATCACCTGGATGAAGTAGAACATCCACTTCTCAAAGTAGAAGGCCTGAGAGGCTCCTGTGACTCGGTTGAGCATTGTAATCAAATCTCTGTACTCCTCCTGGAAATCGATCCTATGTGGTGTGTTCGGGACCTTGCTCAGGCGAGGACGACTCTTGAGTAGCCAATTCTTGTTGATGATGCTTAGGCAAGCATCTGGATCGTCTTCGTACATGGACCTGGCTCCTTCTATGCTTTTGTAGACCATATCTCTGTGCTCTGGAAGATGGAAAGCCTCACTTATAGCTTCCTCTGAAAGATAAGCTAAAGTGTTTCCTTCCTTGGACACGATTGTTCTGGATTGAGGATCATAATGACGAGCACACTCGATCATCAACTCATGGCACTGAACTGCTGGAGGGAAGCAGGCCGCCTTAATGATGCCACTCTCAATTATCCTCCTGGCGACAGGTGATGGCTTGCCAATGTAAGGGACCTCTCGAAACTTCTTCGTACTGAAGTTGCCCAAGTTGGTATCTCCAATGTTGTTCCACTTTGACACGATCTTGGTCTCCACTTCCTCGTTCTTTTGATCTTCCTTCATGAGAGCTGGACGACTGGTGGATGCTCCCGTCTTCGGGGTTGCCATTGTAACACCTACACAACATTTCATAATAAGTAATAGATTTTGCAATGTATAACTATAGATTAGAGATTAAATTTAGGAAACTTCATGATAAGTCCTTGAGTTATCATTTCCTAAATACGATCAAGCTACTTGAAATTCAAAATTTCAAAATTCAAAATTTAAGGCTATGACGATCATCATTCAAAATTCAAGACAAGGGATCACATCGCCATACCTCTCTTGAGAGCTAACTCTAAAAAGCAAAACAAGGAAATTTGCCTAGGCAAAATCAAAATTTGAAGCTTTCCCACGTGATCTTCCTCAAGCGAATGTCCTCCCTAGCAATTCGCCACCTTTGGGGGGTCTTCTTGCGATATCTTCAGCAGTTAGCGACTTTATTCAAGAGAGGATAAGATGCCTTTGGGTATTTTATTCTGTGTATGATTGTGTACAAAATACACGTCAACAGTGCCCAAGTTGCATTTTAACCAATAATTTAACAGGTTTGAACTTGCCTAAGTCTTCAATAATAACTTAATGCATTCTTCAAATTTCAACGCCTAACTTTGGAAAATATAACATTGATATTAGATTAAAATATGTCTTTTCCTAAATCGCCCAATATATCATTAATTAGTAATAAAATAATTAAATATTAAATCTCAGGATAAGGAAATAATATTTAATTAAATCACTTATGACTCCAATACTGATTATCAACAAAATCCAGGATGAAGTTGAGCAATGAAGACCACTGAACTGCTACGGGATCAAGACCCTGTCCAAACTGCTAAAAATAGAATTGCTCAATACTGCCACTTACTAAAAATAGTTAAGTCATGAAATAATCCTCTGAAAAACATGATCTTCACACCTGGAGAAAGAGCTTGGAAAGCTCAGTAAGACAACATCATCCAAATAGCCAAACCCTAACTTACTAAAAATAGTAAGTTCTCACATCACCAAAGAATCAAATGCAAGTTATACCACCCTGGAGCTCATGAAAAACCCAGAAGGAAACCATAGACAGAACTAAAGAATTCCCTCCTAGTAAACCCTAAAAAGCTCGAGCAGAACTCCACAAAAGTTGGGAACCCTAATTCTCCTTTCCAAATAGCCTACGGGTCTCCGGAATAGGCTTGTGGACCACTGAACTAATCACTGCGAAGAAGGGGACATTACATGGGGAATGCAAAAAGCCTAAGTGAACAAGTTTTGAACCTTGCAAAGCTGGACGAATGGTGGATGATGACACAATGGGCTATAGAGGTTGCTCAACAAAGGTGAAAGTTCTAGCACAACAAGCATCTCCAACAAATGAATTTCTGACTTGGGTAGTTGGTACTGAAGTATAACAACCGTAACGAACTTCGGCCAGGGAAGTTCTAAGTTTGTTGGTTAGGGCCATATAAAATCAAAGAGTTTGGCAAGAATGGTGCAGTTAAGCTATCTACTCTTGATGACAACATATCTGGAATCTTGTAATGGATCAAAGTTAAAAATCTACAGAGAAAGACCTCCTATAGCCATCAACATGTTGGGATATGCTACAAGAGACCATTGGACAGTGGGGAGGAACAAAGCACCAGAGGAGGTTCTGATGATCAAAGAACAACCATATAGACCCGATGAGAACTGGGGCGACCCCATAACACTTCTCAAAGATAGGATGGTGTCAAAGCATGTGGAAGGTGTTGCACTACCAAGGGTGCATAAGCACCTAACGGATGCCTAATTTGATACTCCAACTTTATGGGTAAGGATCGGTGGGCACTAGCAACGAAAGGCTCCATATGAAGGGACTTGTCAAGCCTACCTAGCCTACGAGATTGACGGAGAAGCCGAAGCAAGGAAAAAGGAGGAATAGGATGCAAAAGGAAAGGAACCAGAGGAGAAGGAAGAGGAAATTGACTTGGAAGAGTATGGTAAAACTCTTGACCCGTGCTTGAAGATGATTGTAAACGCTGATGACATGTTTATTGTAGAGAGAGATGGCTATAATGAAGAACTGATTAAGTAGTGCATAGCCAAGGGGAAGGAGCCTCCACCCCTACCAGTTTCCAACTCATTGTGGAAAGTCATCCCTAATCCAGCCGAACCTCCAAAGATTGACGACAAGGAAGCAACATGGTACCAACAGTACGAAGGTCGGTATGTGGATAGATGATATAAGGGGATTGGGCCGACACCCCTACTTGACAAATTTTTTGACTTAGAATATGTTGGAACATGTTGTAAGCATGAGTGTTACAAGATGCCTTTGGGAACATGTTGGTGGAGATATGTGTTGAAAATCAAAATACGATCCCAAGAGGAACCTTCAGGGACAAAACGGAGGGGAGGGATTGACCCTGATGAGGAGAAGTCTAATAAAAACCAGAGAGAAGTTGGTAACTTGTTAGAACCAAGAATGACAAGACAACGACTAGAGAAGAAAATAAGAAGGGAAAAAATAAAGGTGAAGAAAGCCATTGCCATACTCGTGACGAAAATTCAACCACGCGCACAAGGAAAAAGCAGTACAGAAAAATTAAAGGCCATAAATTTTCAAAAAATATTAAAGGTACAGTAAATAAAATTAATAAACCTAGGTGTACGAAAATAGTTTTTGAAAAAGATGTTAAAATTAGCAAAAGCGAGGGTGGTTGTGAATATTAAAAGTGTAAGGAGGAAATTTGCTACCTCAAGGATGATGACTCTAGAGAACAAATCCACCCTCCGATACCTCACTAGTCAAATTGGCGCTAAGGTGAGCTAGGGGATGAAGATAATGAAACTATGCTAACAGATTACATAGAAGACTCTCAGACAGCTCTGTTAAGCCTCTGTCCCTAGGACAAGCACAACAAAGCGTGTTGTCCTGTACGGACAGGGCACAAAAACCGTATGAGAATAATAAATGTACTTATAATATTAAATGCCCGTGGAAAGTATAACAGAATAAACTAATAACACGAAACAAGAAAAAAATATTGATAAAAGGGGAAAAAGGAAATTTCACAGATGGTCCACGATTGAAGCCTCCCTCTAAATGATCTTCTTCCTACAATCAAGAACCTACACACAAACAAGAAGGGAAAATGTTGGGATTGTGTTTTGGAGCTTGCCTAAGTCAGACCGTCGTTTTGGTGTTTCCACCTCCACGGACAACCCAAATAGAACCATGGGGAAATAAATGATAAAGATAATTGGAAGAGAATGCAAGATGGGAAAAAAAAAGATAAAACGTAAAGCAAATGAAAAAAAAAGGAAATGAGTGAACTCCCCTTTCGAAATGCTGTGAAAGTGGTGTCGTGAGCTATCCGGAAAGATGCAACATCAATGGTTCTTGTGATGAAAGTTGTGAATGTTGTCCAAAAGGAATGCTAAGAGCTTCAACCTGCAAAGAGTGATCTATGTATGTGAATTGAAAGTTTTGAAGAATAATAAAGAAGGATTACTCAAGTTTTGAGTCTTTGAGCTACATGTTTGAGTTTGAATCTTTTTATTTCTTCCATGCAAAGTGTTTCTAAAGGAGCTTAGTCTAATCTGATTTGAAGTCTTTGAGCTGCAAGTAGAGAAGATTAATTAAAATAGGAAAATCTCTAGAAGGAGCAGCAAGTCTTTGAGCTTGCGTCTATTCTTGAGGAAAAATTATTGTTTGATAAGAAATAGCAGCAAGTCTCTGAGCTTGCATTAGTTCTTGTCTTTGTGTTGAAAGAATAGATTATTCCAGTCTTTGAGCTGTTGTCTTTTATTCGTTGTAAAATTTAGTATAGCAAAGGGTAGATAGGACTTCCAATAGTCAAGTCTTTGAGCTTGATATTGCTGTCCCGTCCTGAAGGAAGTGACAGGAGTCTTTGAGCTTTCAGGAAACTTCATTTCCTTTCTCTCGTTTTCATTTGAAGCTGTTACCATTATTATACATTTTCTTGCTATCACTTTTCTAAGGAGAGAAAAGGATATAGGCTTCCTTGAAGAAAGAAGGAAGACTATTGTCCCATCCTGTTTTTATTTCAGTTTTAGATAGATAGGGGGAGCCTTCCCTTAATTAGGAGAGTTTCATACTCACACACTGTGGTTGAAGCCACAATTTTGTTTGCTTTCACGAGTGTACAAAATTTTCAACCAACAAGAGGAATCCGAGAGTGGAAGTGGTGATGACACCTTCAGACTGGCACCACATGGTAGTGATACCGAAGACGTTGAAGAATCTGAGGGCAAGGGAGAAGCAACCAAGGGAGAAAGAGCCGAGGGAGGAGCAAATGAATCCTCAGCCATGGAGGTCACTAAGGCCATGCCAGTAGGTACACCACCTACAATCGAGAAGAGCATGGGCACAACACCTACAGATAGGATCACGACAAGGGTTAAGTTCGCACCAGCAAGATTGTCCCGTACAACACACTTGGTGGTAGCAAGCCAAGTCCATATCACTACACCGTTTGAAGAGGCAACTCTTGTTGCCTTTTTGTTATAGCTCACAAGGCCTCCAAGAGGTGTTGCCGCACCATTTCCGCTGAAGGGAAGCCTAGTCCTTGAGACCGCCATGACTACACCTGGAGATGAAGGGACCACAACCGAAAGGATGGTACATGGAGATGCCCTACCTGAGGATGATACACCTATGGCTGAGGGGGTGGCAAGAGATGTTGATGTCAGAGTTGATAATTTCTTGAGTAGATTCCATATAGGTACCATGGATATTCCTCCACCGTCACCAAGTCTTATGATGGGCATATAGGTGGAAGAGTCACAACAAGTAGAGGTTTCCCCATGTGCACAAAAGGAAGCCACTCGGCAAGAGGTTAGACTGGAGGTGATAGAAATTGATGAGGAGAGTGCACATCTCGGTGGTAAGGGGAATGCATCTAGTTGACGGATGGAGATGGTAACTGATGCCTCTAGTGGAAGAGCCACACAAGAGGGACACTTTTGGGTTTCTAAACCCGACCAACAGGATGTCCTCAGTACCATTTACAAGTACCTCTCGGAGATGGGGGATATTGCTATGGTCACTTAGGAGGTGGCTAAACTGGCTGAGCAGGTGGACATCGGTGTTGTACCAGTTGAAACTGAGAAACTCGTGACATTTATGGCGAGTGGATGTGAGGAGTTTGGGTGTCACTTCCGAGCCCAAGGGTGGTTAGACACCAAAATGCTCGAGATGGTGGGATACTGACTCCGCCCACATGTTGATGAGGGACTGAGTGGGGTGGTGGGCACTCTTTGGAGCATGGAGAACATGGTTCGTGTAGTTATATGAGTTGCAGAAGGTCACCCACTTGGCTGTGGAAGCCAAAGCAGGCAACCTAGCCGGACTTGAGTAGGAGAAACAAAAGCATCTTACCACCAACGAGAGGAACCGATGAATGATGTTGGAAGTAGAAGTCGAACAACAACAAGTGGCCATGGTGGGGAAAGATACATCATGCAAATTCAAGTTGTTATGTGATGACATACTTTGCTTCCCTTTGATCAACACCACATACTTTGATTCCTTTTATGCTCTAAAAATCCTACAGAAAGTTTTATTTATGTATTTAGTGTTTGTGTTGTAACTTCTTTTCTAAAATAAGAGAAACAATATCGTCTGTTCTAAAGAAAGAGAATAAGATGTCATCCCACCCAAATTAGATTAGTGTTAGTAGTAGTAAAGGGGGAGCCTTCCCTTCGAATTAGGAGAGCTTTTACTCACATGTTGTGGCTGAAAACCACAATTTTGCACGCCTCCCTAGGTGTACAAAATTTTCACCCAACATCTTCAAAATTGAAAACTACAAATATCTTATTCTTTGAATGCACATGTTGAGACTCTACACAAATCCCACAACACCAACCATGATGGATCTCTCACCACCATAGTTGATCTTCTTCAGAAGGGTTTTCGTCCTCTAGAAGGCCAAAACAATCAATCCTCCAAAATCCCCCAATGTTTTCTCCGGAGAATTATATTCTTCCGCATAACAAATGAGCTCCGCAAATGACTTTTTATACTTATTCCAGAAAACTTTCAGACAGCTCCATTTTAGAAACACTTTATTAATTTAAAATCCCTTTTAACTCCATAGATTACCTTTTCATTAAAATAATTAAAATTTGACACATAAGGTCACTATTAAATGTGCCCATGATTTAAAACTTTTCAGCTCGGATCTAACAAGCTATAACACTAAGGTGCTCATAAAATATTTTAATGTAATTTAAGCATCCTTAGTAAAATTAATTAAAATAAATCATTAATGCACCAAATTAGTGAAAAATTGTCAGAACACATCGGAAACGAAATTTGATTGCATTGGAGTGATCCTGATGAATAATAATGACAAACAGAGCCAACCGAGTGGCTTATTAAAAATAGATGGCCTCTCTAAAAATCTTGGAGACCAAACTGAAAGTCGAAAATGACATCTAAAAGATGCATATGAGTCTTCCAAATCACTTGAGCTCATTGGAAACATCAAATAACTCATTTGACCATACAATCACCCACCGAGAAATTCAAAGTCAATTTCAGTGCAAGAGAACCTTAAAATTGGGACATTACAATATGTATATTCTGACTATAATCTAAAAGTTGTATTACAATGCTCAAGAACAATATCATTCACCTCTATTTCTATCCCAACTAACTTCTCTTGTATGAATTAACTGAATATAACCCTGCACCATTCATAAACTAGTAACAAGTCTTTAATGCATATGACAATCTGAGAAAGAAAGAACAATGCTTAGGAACAAATTAACAAGAAGTAAAGTAAGTATTGTATAACAACAATACTTAGAAGGTTAGTCCACACCTAGAGATATCACCAACAAACTACAGATCCAAAGTCTTCTTTCCACACAAGTTATAAATGGCTCAGACTTGCAAAGAGGCATCCAAAATCACCAAGCAGCAAATGCTAAAAGACCAACGATTTATTCAATTAACACCCATGCATCTAAAAAAATGCTCAAAGGCTCGTGTAGAACAAGAGTATGTTCCACGAGTGGCAAGAATACGTCACGACTTGCTAAGAAGATGAATCAGCTCTATAATCTTGTCTCTTGTGTAGAATGATATTAAGCTGCTCTTGATTTTTTATGCACAAGTTGTATTCTTTTAACACCCATTTTGTCTTTGTTTTGATGAATCTTGTCTCCACGATTTTTTCCCTTTTGCTTTCCTAGTTTCTTGCGGCTCCCTCTAATTACTTTGCCTAGCCAACCAATACTCTTGAAAATCAATTTTCAAATTAATTTCAAGACGTTTCTTTAGTGCACAGATTATTTTGTCTTATTCAAGCTGCTTGATTATTTTTTGGTATTAAAGCCACAAACTATTTTTAGAACCCACACTAGGGATATAATATCAAATGTTTCCTTCAAATCCTCTAAATGATAAATCAATATCTACTGAATCCTACAAACCTGTCACTGAAGAAAAACCTCATAGAAGATACTTTCAAATCTTTGAATGCACCACGAAATGGCAATAAGATATCTCCAACAAATACTAGCTAGAGTAGATCTTACACCACCAGAGCTAGTCTTCTCCAAGGGGGATTTCAACCTTAGGAAGGTTGAGTTGAAGCAAGTCCAACTCTAGAAACCATGTAGGGTTTTCTTCTCATTAGAGAGAATTATCAAAAATAATAAATTCAACATATGCAAATGAGCTTCAAAAGAGGATTGTTATTCTTATTGTTAATTTTGTAACGTCGGTCGTACTATTTCATGCTTCCGATATATACATACATATATATATATATATATATATATATAAATTTGATTACATATACTAATATGTTAACGTTAACTAATGATAAATAAAACCAAAGTTAACTTATCGCGTTTGACCAATGGTTACACCGTTCATGGTATCGGGTGGTAAAGTGATTCGCAAACAACTCGCACTCCTTCCGATCGGGTAAGTAAACGGTGACTAGTTTATATACTGTGGTGAGAGGTACGTAGGGAAGAGATGTGTCTTCCCACGTGGGAAGACATATCTCTTCACTATGTAACCCCTCATCCACTTATATAGCATGCTTACATTGAGGAGGATGTACACATCGAAATTGATAAGTGTGGTGCATCTTTAAAACACGCTATAGCAGATAAAATACAACTTTCAGATCATATCTCCATCTCTTCTATTTTGATCACAGAATTTTGAAAGAACTTAACATGGTATTAGAGCGAAGTTAAGGAAGATCATATTAAAATTCTGTAACGATCTCATAAACTTTCACCAGGCTCTTACGAAGATCACATTCCCATAATCCTAATGGCAACTGGAGTTAGGTTTGAAGATAGATTAGATGGAGCATCAAATTTTGTATCTTGGAAATTCAGGATCATGCTTGTTTTGAAAGAAAATAAAATTGACTCCCATGTCAAAAGTGAAATTCCTGAACCATCTAATGATACAAAGAAAATTCAGTGGAGCAAGGACAGTGAGAAGGCCCTTAAGATAATTGTAGATTTAGTAAGAGACCACATTGTACCAGTTATTTCTAAATATGAGACAGCCTTTCAGATGTTCAAAGCACTAGCTGACATTTATGAAATCAACAACACTAGCAGGTCTCTCACCCTAAAGAATCAACTACACCATATAAAGATGAATAAAGGAGAAACAATTATATCCTATTTCTTGAGGATCACTGAGCTTAGGGATCAACTATCCACTATTGGACATCTAGTAGACAACAAAGAACTTGCTATGATGGCCCTAAATGGACTTCCTACCTCATGGGAATCGTTCATTCAAGGAATCAATGCTCGTTCTAAATTTCCTAAGTTTGATAGATTGAAAACCAATTGCATTCAAGAGGAATCTCGGCCTGTCACAAGAGGAATAAAACAAAACAATGGTAATGAAGACATTCAAGTTCTAAACTCTAATTCCCACAAGAAAGGAAAGAAGAAGCACTTTAAGAGAAAGAGGGACAACAGCTCGAATGGGAAGAGGTCTTCAAAGAAGAAGAGAGACATTTCTGAAGTACAATGTTTCAGATGTGACCAATATGGGCACTATGCAATGAAGTGTCTAGACAGGATCAAACAACAAGCTTCAATGGCAGAAATTAAGAAAGGGAGTAATTCCAAGAAGCTAGTTTTCTACTCAGCCCTCTCTAGTCAAGTCACCTCCAGTTTCAACACATGGGTGATTGACAGCGAAGCATCTCGACACATCACTGGATTTCGTGAGCACCTAGATACACTTGTGGAAAGTTCAAATGAAGAAGTGACAATTGGTGATGACTCAAATTATCCAGTTATGGGAATAGGAACCTACAATATCAACCTAAAGTTAGGCATATCCCTATAGCTGACTGGAGTTCTATTTGTACCTAGTATAAAGAGAAACCTTGTCTCAGTTTCTGCACTTGAAGATAAGGGTTACAGATTAACCTTTATGGAAGGAAAGGTACTTGCTTGGCCAAAGAACTCCACCATCAAGAAAGCCCACACCATTGGAGTAAGACAAGGGAGCCTCTACACACTTTGCACCACTCCACCTCTAGCCTTGATTCATGAGACTCCAGATTCGAATGAACTTTGGCATAGAAGATTAGGGCACCTTCATTTCCATGCCCTACCTAAGATAGAGAAGATGGTGACCTGCAAAGGGTGTGCCTTGGGAAAGAATACTAAAGGGTCTTTTAATTCTACCAACAGTAAATCCAAAAATGTATTAGAATTAGTTCATTCTGATTTATGTGGACCCATGTCTGTACCCTCATTAGGGGGATTTTTATATTATGTAATATTTGTAGATGATTATTCTAGGAAGACCTAGATATATTTTCTGAGGTACAAAGAGTCTGAAGAAATCTTTCTAAATTTAAGGAATTCAAAGCTCTTGCAGAAAATATGACAGGTAAGAAAATCATAACTTTAAGAACAAACAATGGGGGGAATACACTTCTAATATGTTTAAAGATTATTTTATAAATGTTGGGATTAAGAGGGAGTTAATTGTACCTTATAACCCACAACAAAATGGGATAGCTGAAAGAAAGAATAGGACTATAGAAGAAGCTGCTAGGGCTATGTTGTTTGACCAAAATATAGAAACCTCATTTTGGGCTGAAGCATCTAGGACAGTTGTGTACATTCAAAATAGATGTCCTCATTCTCTTCTTGACAATAAAACCCCTGAAGAAGCCTTTACTGGCAACAAACCTGACATAAGTCATTTCCGGATCTTTGGGTGTCTAGTCTATATTCACGTCCCCAAAGAAAAGAGGTCAAAGTTAGAACCTTCTGGAAAGAAAGGAGTATTTGTTGGGTACAATGAAACCTCTAAAGCCTACAAAATATACATACCTCGTCAAAGACAAATTGAACTAAGCAGAGATGTCATCTTTGAGGAAGATAGCATTTAGGAGGTCCAAAAGCTGTAATGAATTATAACACCAAGATCCTCCTACAAGCTTGGATGAGGATTCCACCCTTGAGATTCAGAGGGAGACCCCTGAAGATGTTGAGCATGAAGTTCAAGGCTTACCTTTAGAAGAAAATTATCCCAAAACTAGGAAGAGACCACTTTGGGCTAAAAAGATGCTTCAAGAAGCTGAAAATTATGCTGCTACAAAGGGGACCTTCAGAGAAAGTAAGAGACCTAACCTATTTTCTAGTTATACTGCCTTGATGAGTGAGATCATTGATGCAGAACCTTCCTGTGTTGGAGATGCGCTCAAGCATCAAGTTTGGAAAGATGCTATGTCAGAAGAGTATCAGTCAATTTTGAAAAATGATGTCTGGGATATTGTGCCTAGGCCTAAAGGCAAATCTGTGGTATCTTCTAAATGGCTCTTCAAAATCAAACATGCAACAGATGGCAGCATTGAGAAGCACAAAGCAAGGTTTGTTGCCAAAGGTTTCTCACAGAAAGAAGGTATTGACTATGAGGAGACATTTGCTCCTGTTGCCAGATACACTTCTGTCTGAGCAGTTTTGGCTATTGCAACATCTAAAGGATGGAAAGTCCATCAAATGGATGTCAAGATTGCTTTTCTAAATGGTAAGATTGAAGAAGTTTATTTGGAGCAACCTGAAGGTTTTGTGATTCATAAGGCTGAATCACATTTCTGCAGATTAAAGAAAGCTCTTTATGGACTGAAACAGGCCCCCAGAGCATGGTATGAAAGAATTGATCACTATCTCTTGGAATTAGGGTTTTTCAAGAATGAAGCAGATCCAAATCTCTACTACAAGGTAATCAATGGTGAATTATTAATTCTTATTCTTTATGTTGATGATCTACTAATCACAGGAGAGGATAATTGTATTTCTCGATGTAAGAAAGAATTAGCCTCTGAGTTTGATATGAAAGATTTAGGAATTCTTCACTACTTCCTTGGATTGGAAGTTTGGCAGCAGATAGATGGTATAATCCTTAATCAAGGAAACTAAACCATTGATATACTCAGGAGATTTAGAATGTTAAATTGTAGATCCATGACCACACCTATGGAGACAAATTTGCACAAGCTAAAGGAAACAGCTGCAAAATCAGAGTTTGCAGATCCTACTCTCTACAGACAGATTATTGGATCTCTGATGTATTTGGTAAACACAAGACCTGATATATGTTATGTTGTAAATGCACTAAGTCAGTTCATGTGTGAAGCCGAGGAAATACATCTTGTTGCTACAAAGCATATTCTGAGATATCTTCGAGGAACTATTGGTTTTCGTTTGAAATATAAACATGTAGAACTTGACCTACATGGATTCACTGATTCTGATTGGGCTGGAAGCATAGTTGACAGGAAAAGCACATCAGGATGTTGCTTCAGTTTAGGATCAGGAATGATCTCATAAATATGTAGAAAACAATCTTCAGTTGCTCAGAGTTCTACAAAAGTTGAATACATTGCAGCCTCCATGGGAGCAAGAGAAGTTGTATGGCTCTGGAAATTGCTTGTAGGACTGTTTGGTCAGCCCTTAAATCCTACTGTCATCTACTATGACAATCAGAGTTGCATCAAGCTTTCAATGAATTCAGTATTTCATGACAGATCTAAACACATTGAGATTCCTTATCACTATGTTCGAGATATGGTGGAAAGGAATGTGATCCGACTGAATTATATTAGCATAGGTAATCAGATTGCAGACATTCTTACCAAGCCTCTCTCTAGGATCAAGATTGAACACTTTAGAGATAAACTTGGTATGGTTGAAAATGTTATTTAATTTTGAGAGTCTCATTTATTCTGATATACTAATATATTTAAAGATGTTTAGTGTGTAAACTCTTTTATTTGTCATGTGTGTGACTCCATGACTGCATGGGCCTTTTGTGAACATTATTGAAGGGTGACGACTTTTCAATAATGAACACTTGTTTCAAATTGATATTGTAAGGTGACGATTTTACAATTATCAATTTCACTATCTTGATGGATATCAAGTGACTTGATGTCTGTGGACATGTCATGATAGTATATATATCTCTGAGACATTATGGTAGATATCTGTTGGTTGATATCATTAAATAAACCATAATTATGATAGAGATCTTCATGGTGAATATTATGAACATAATATTCATGGACATGCCATGAAATCATTATCAGTATGGTAGGCATCATGTGACTTGATGCCAGTGCACTTACCTTACTTGATAACTATGAGTTATGGTGAGTATCATGAGATTTGATATTCATTGTTGAACCATATCTCTGAATATCACTATGGTATGATATCTCCTCTCTTCACAATCAATGGATGAATTGTGATGTTTTCTCTAACATGAAATGTGTCCTAACATCGATCGTACTATTTCATGCTTCCGATATATATATATATATATATATATATATATTAATTTGATTACATATACTAATATGTTAACGTTAACTAATGCTAAATAAAACCAAAGTTAACTTATCGTGTTTGACCAACGGTTACACCGTTCATGGTATCGGGTGGTAAAGCGATTCTCAAACAAGTCGCACTCCTTCCGATCGGGTAAGTAAACGGTGACTAGTTTATATACTGTGGTGAGAGGTACATAGGGAAGAGATGTGTCTTCCCACGTGGGAAGACATATCTCTTCACTACATAATCCCTCATCCACTTATATAGCATGCTTACATTGAGGAGGATGTACACACCGAAATTGATAAGTGTGGTGCATCTTTAAAACACGCTATAGAAGATAAAATACAACTTTCAGATCATATTCCATCTCTTCTATTTTGATCACAGAATTTTGAAAGAACTTAACACTTATCTTATAATCATCTAGCATATTTTATCATATTGCAAATACATATAAAGTGATAATTCCTTAAAAAGAATATTTTGA
This sequence comes from Cryptomeria japonica, assembly GCF_030272615.1. Taxonomy (NCBI): domain Eukaryota; kingdom Viridiplantae; phylum Streptophyta; class Pinopsida; order Cupressales; family Cupressaceae; genus Cryptomeria; species Cryptomeria japonica. Next base: position 102,038,426 of record NC_081409.1, on the reverse strand, counting down.
GAACAACACAAAATCAAACATTATAATAGCATTAGAGCATTCTTCCATGAACAATTCTATTATGGAAAATAATTTTTTAAGCTTTCTTACAACTTAACAATAAGATTTTATCTTTTATTTTTCAAACAAGTTACAGCATTCTTGACTCAAACTCAATTTTTAGGTTATTCTTATTCATATTTATAAATCTGTATTTTTGAAATGGTGGTAACAATATTTATCGTATAGGATGTACAAAATATATAGGAAAATAAACTATTGTAGAAAACTTTAACAAGAAGGTATATAAATGAATAATGTAATTCTAATCATCTGCAATACAACCCATATAACTATAATCTTCCATATAAATGATAAACTTACAATATTTGAGTGCAAGTAATCAAGTCCTTGTGCAATTGCAATAGCAATTTCGATCCTTTTGTCCCAACTTAAACTCTCTTGTAATTGTTTGTCTGAAAAAAAATGATAATTCTAACATCTGTAGTCAACACTATAAAACAAATACCATAGAAGAAAGGGATTATAGTACATGCAACTGTTTAATCTGGGAAAAATATACCATCATGACAAAGCATTTAATACATTCATATATAACTAATTGTAACTGCAGTTCAAGAAATACTAGCATTGCTCACAGGAATCAAAAAATAAAGAAAACAATCAGAACAAAATGATAACAAATGTCATTTCTCAGACAACTTCAATTAATACCCCCATGTTTTCTTGGTCTCAAAACCCAAACATATCACTTACAAACTAGCTTTGCCTATTGAAGCCCAATCCTAAAAAGCAAAACGAAACAAAGTCAAATTTAGATATCTCGATATGTGCAAAAGATACAAAATGAGAGATAGGTTACAGTAATGTAGCCATTTAACTGGAAAGGAAAATAAGATGCACACAAAATACCAAACAAGAATGATAGAATATCACATTACCATATTCCCAAAAGGCTATCTTTATTGGAGCATGAAAGTTATGCAACTTAAAGTCAAGGCAATGGTTTGGACTCAAGAAGTAAAATGACAACAAAGTGGTAAAAATGGAATGTCTAAAGGCTATAAGGGGAGGTGAAAACTTGCATACTTGATTCATAAAAACTGCTTCAAGCATGAAGATGAAGGATCTAGACTAGACTTGAAGCTTAATTTCTAATGCAGCCAAAGAAGTAAGCCTCAGCAATATGCCAATATACATATAATTCATATGTTAGTATTTAAATTTGCACCTTTTAGTGCAACACAAAACAAAACAAATGTTTAGTATAATTGCTCTTCAAATTAGAAGGTGAAGCTCACTATAAACAAAAAACTAACCTGATCTGTTCAATATGTACTTCTGGATTGCATTTTACAATATTTTTCCCAAGGATCTCAACATTTAGGCTAAATAAACTTTAAATGTATATCTTTTTTGGTTTTTGTAAAGTAAAAAGCTACAATGTTCTTCAACACAAGACAAAGGATTTTATATTTTTCAACTGAAAATAAATCCTTAGACTAGAAACTTGCACTATTAAGTTAAAAATAAAGAATAAACAATGCAAGTATATAGAGATTGTATAGGTAAAAACACATCTGCACAACGTGATAAATTAAAACATGACCATGGCATTCAAAGCTATAACTACACATACTACAATACAAAGCTTTCAGTAATTGTTAAGTTTTAAGTCATAAAATCAAATAACATGTTGGAGAAATTATGAGCCCATGAAGTTGCGCATACTTCAATGGTTCAACCAAGAAACTATCCAACCACACATGAGAATGTTGCAACTTGAGCAATGTTGTCCTCATTTTTGTTTTCAAAAATGAAGGACCATTACATAAAAAAAAATTTGTCAAAAAATGAAAATTTTACTCTACGACACACTTCCCGAGGCACAATTTTGCTTCGCCCTTGGACTGGCTTAATCCTCAGTCCATCCTTGAAGCACTTTTCAAATTTCATCTCATGCTGGATTAGTTTGCTATGTCTTTCCTTCAAATTCGGGTTTTTTCTCCCTAACTGCAGGTGGGAAATTTTCGTTAAATTGCAACTTTTAATGATTTTCTTTGTTTTAGTCTTTGTAGGGAAATTTTTAGCTAATTACAAGTGCACTTTATGAAAAAAGAACTTGTAACTTAACTTTTTATTTCCCCCTTGATGCTTTTTGGCTTTTTAAGTCATAATAGGGATTTTTTGGATAAGTTACAAGTTAATTTTAAATTGCATATTTAAAAGTCACTTGTAATTCTTTTGTAAATTCCCTATTTTAGTGTTTTTTTCTTGTAATGGGGATTTTATTCCCTTATTA